>NW_005875363.1:9133-13013 GCF_000147115.1 Myotis lucifugus | reverse complement strand
CCCCCCTCCCCCCCTTCCCAGTGGCCCACCCATGGGGTAAAGCCTTTCTCAGCCGGTTCACACAACACCGGCCGGGGGGGGGGGGGGGCGCGTATTCCTTCACCCCACTATCTTTACAACCCCACGGTGAGTCACTCAATGACTCAGTGGCCAGCCTGGGCTCTAAACAGGTCCGTCCGCACCCCAAAAGGCTCTTCCCACCGGGTAACTCCCCCCAGGGAAATACTTGCCATTCTCTCAGCCCCCCCTTTGGCGTGCACCTTGGTGAGATCCTTGCCAATGTTCCCAAAGTCCCCAAAATTTCATTTCCACCTCGGGCTCAGCGGAAGACACGTGTCCCGTGTAGTTCACAAACCGGAAATGGAAATTAGCAGTCTCTATACCAGACAGAGGGAGGTCTCCTTGCTCAGAGGAACCCAGTGGGAAAAATAGAAGAGAGTTTTAACTTTCCACTTGGTCTCTTAGACATGAAATTTACCCGACCCAGAATGATCAGGTCAAAATCGAGAAGGCTCCATAGCACAGCTTGGGGGATTCAAGTCGTCATTGAAAATGAAGATGATTTTGAATGACATGACTTATAAGTTAGGCCTAAAATGAGCACTGGAATTTCAGAATGACTATGGGAGGGAGAATGTAATGAGCTCAGCCATTCGACCCCTTTGGCGGTCGAATGACCCTTTCACAGGGGTCGCCTAAGACCATCCTGCATATCAGATATTTACATGACGATTCATAACAGTAGCAACATTACAGTTAGGAAGTAGCCACGAAAATAATGTTATGGTTGAGTCATAACATGAGGAACTGTATTTAAAGGGCCAGAAGGTTGAGAACCACTGGCCTAGAGGATTTCTGGAGAGAGTGATAGGGAGTGAATGGCTATGGTCTCATCCCAAGAAAGTGAACCTTGCATTAAGGGGGCCAGGCTTCTCATTGCTGCCCAAAAGCACCCCCAGATGTTTCTGCACCTCAGCCATTTCCAAAGAGTGGGGTTTTACTTAAATAATAATCTCTCAAAAAAATAACCTCTATAACACTGCCCCTTAGCCAAACACGGCTAGCTTAATTGAATAGAGTGTGTTTTTAAAAATATATATTTTTATTCATTTCAGAGAGGAAGGGAGAGGGAGAGAGACAGAAACATCAATGATGAGAGAGAATCATTGATCAGCTGCCTCCTGCACACCCCCTACTGGGGATCCAGCCGCAACCCGGGCATGTGCCCTGACCGGGAATCGAACCATGACCTCTGGTTCATAGGTCAGTGCTCAACCAGTGAGCCAAGCAGGCCAGGCAAGAGTATATTCTTTAAAGTTGTTCTTTCTGGATGGATAACTCTCTCTCCAAAATGGAGAAAAGGGATCATTGCTCGACCATCCAGACCCTGAAGCGCTTCTGCACTCAACACCTTTTATTGGCCTTTGAAATTCTCACCTCCGTTTAGGGAGAGTTTTAATTGGGCCCTAGATCGCTGGGTTTCTCACGCCGCCTGCTGCTCAGGTTGGAGGGGGGCTGCAGACCCGGGTTCCTCAGCAGGGAGACTGGGAGAGCCAAAGGGAAGGCCTCCCGCTGCTTCCTGTCTCTCCAAGATTAGAGAGTAGATTTCACTCATTTGCAGACGTGTCTAGACAGCTGCTATAGCAACCACTGATGCTACTAGGACCCAAATTACACCCGGAGGCAGGTAACCCCATACGCAGCACCAAATAAGACCAGAAAGAGACCCGGGTCCATCCAGAAGCAAGGAAAGGCAGGGAATTCTCAGATAAGACGGAGCCTGGAGGAGAAAATTCCAGATGGCGATAGGAACTGGACCCCGGGCTCTGGGGTGTCCTGGACAAAGAGCCTGGAGGTCATCGGGCTATTGGTCTGTTATCTGTTTGATTTCACACCATCGTATGCATGACAATCATTTGCTTTTCTGTATTTCCTACTGGAATCTTTTAAAGGCAGGGGATCGATCAGCTCCCCAATACCTAGCACGGTACCCACCAAAGGGTAGGCAAGGACGGTGGTGTGTTTTTTTTTTGAATATCAAATGTCGACCCCTGACCTGGGTCAATGGACAGCTTCATTCATTCTACAGATATGTGTCGAGTTGCCCTCTGCGTTCCAGGCCCGGCCTCGGTGGGATGCGGTTGGATGAGACGTGAGTTCTGACCAGGCAGGTGAGATGGTTTCCAAGATTTCACTGTAGAGTACGTGGTCCAGGCTCTCAGTGAGGAGACATTTGCTCCCAGGCAAGAAAGGTAGTAACACAGCGAGGAAGGAGGAAACCAGACAGGCACAAGCAAAATCAAGTGGTGCCAATACCTCTCATTCAACAGGTTCTGATAGGAAAATAAAGATGGCCAGAAATTAAACAGCTGGTACTCAGCCTGCTGCCCTCCCCCCCATATTCAACTATAAACTGATCTATCCTATGTATGGATTCACATCTAATCAGATGGGGCCTATAAAACTGTCCTCCTGAGCATCTAGAAGCATCCATTCACAATCTTGGATTATAATAACTTTCACTGTACTTTTCCTCATTCCCATTCACCATTTTTTTTAATCATAAAAATCTGTCTTGGAAATGATGGCATAGATGGCCGAAGAGTGAAAAATTCAGCATGTTTAGATGCTAATTTGGCTGAATTAATAATGACCAGTCGTCCCGACACGAGGTTCCATTATTTCGCTCTTGTTGAAGAAGGATGCCCATAAAGACTCTGAGATACAATTTTGTCTTCAATTCCCTCCACCAAATTTTCATCGCTCATCTACTCTAGGCAATATTATATTGCTTTCTGTCTTTGCTAATGTCACATCTAGCAGTTCGTCGTGGGGGATGCTAGAAGGGCCAGTTAGGTGGCCCTTCCCTAGACTTAACCGAGCAATGAACAGAGAACTGTAGACTTAACCAGAGAATCAAGGCCAGTTCTTTCTCATGTGGCACCTGAGCAATGAAAGCCTGTGACTGACCTCTGTGTCTTCTGCCAGTTCACACTTCCAGTCCCACAGGCAGGATGAGAATGTCAGGTATCCTAAGAATTTGCCATGTCTTCCCATTTAGGGGGGAGAAAAGATAGCATCACGCACGGGGTTGACCAGTTGTTTCTTCCTGTTGACTGAACCAATCAGGTGTTCCAGGATTTTGTCGTCTGAATCATCCAGGCGACGTGGTCCAACCAGTAGACTTTGAAAACCAGCCTCATTTGCTTAAAAACTATGTTTATTCATCAGTAATACATGTGGAGTTTTTCCCATTTTTTATTGAAATAGATTGGACGCACAACTTTGTGTAAATGTAATGTGTACGGCATGGTAATGTAATACATTTATATATTGCAATGTGACTCCAGTTGTAGCGATCATTAGCACCTCTGTGACATCTCATAATCATTTCTTTTTAGTGGTTAGGATAATTAAGTTCTGATCTCTGAGCAAGTTTGATGATTGTAATACAATATTATTCTCTAGATTCATTATTCTGTGTATTAGATCGCTAGGACTATTTACTACGTGTTGAAAGTTTGTATCCATAGACATCCATCCTATCCTCTAACTTCCCCCTTAGCTGGTAGCAGCCATTTTACTCTCTGTTTATAAGAGTTTGGCTTTTGCCGAAAAGGGTTTGGCTCAGTGGATAGAGCTTCGGCCTGCGGACTGAAAGGTCCCGGGTTCGATTCTGGTCAAGGGCATGTACTGGGTTGCGGGCACCATCCCCAGGAGGAGATGTGCAGGAGGCAGCTGATCGATGTTCCTCTTTCATCAATGTTTCTAAACTCTCTATCCCTCTCCCTTCCTCTCTGTAAAAAATCAATAAAAATAAAATTTTTTTAAAAAGAGTTTGGCTTTTTAAAATTTCCACATGTAAGTGATAACATACAGC
>NW_005875363.1:0-8522 GCF_000147115.1 Myotis lucifugus | reverse complement strand
AAAAAAATTTTTTTTTTGGTTGGGGGGGGCCTCAAAATTAAATTAATTTGACTACGCCCCCCCAAAACCAAAAGGGCAGGAGAGAGAAATTTTTTTCTCCCTCGCCCCCCCTTCCAGGATAGAGCTGCTACTGCTGGGTTATTACCTCCTAATTTGGGAGAAAGTTCATAGTTTGTTGATTCCGGATACGACTTTGAGATTTGCAAATGATGTTGTGATCGTCTTAATGTGACTGTCTGTTCCTGCATCTATCAAGGCGTCATCGGCCAGTGGGATGTCTGAATGGCATAATTCAGTGACTTTTTTGTAAAGGAACAAAATCTTCCTTTGGTCTTACGCTCTTTTAGTCCTTTCCCAAGTACTTTTCATGATGTGGACATGGGCCTCGCCCCTTCGATGTTAATTATTCACTTAGATGACACTAGATATTCTTATGGGGGAAATATATTTGATGAGGAAGTCTGGGGGGTGAAAGTTCACAAACATATCTTGTGTGGTTTATACAAGGTCAATTTTGGAAAGTCCCATGGGATAGGAAACGCAAGGTCAAACCTTAGGTGTGTTGCCCCACCTCATAATTGTACCCAATTCCCACGAATCTAGACCTTTAGTTGGTTAAATTTTTTGTGGAAATGAATCTTTTAGAATGGTGGCTGCCAGAGGCTGGGGGGACAGGGGATATGGTGGTCAAATGATACAAACTTCCGGCAATAAGATGGATAACCTCTGGTGATCTGATGTACAGCATGGTGACTATAGTTAACAGCACTGTACCATATATTACAAGTCAAGAGAGTAGATCTTTCAAAAAGGCAATTGTGTGAGAGTATGGCAGTCTCAGCGAACCTTATTATGATAATCATTTCACAATATGTATATCAAATCATCACATTGTATACCTCAGTCTTACATATATGCCAACTAGAGGCCCGGTGCATGAATTTGTGCACAGGTGGGGTCCGGCTGGTCCATCCCGATTGGGCTGGGCCGGCCGCGGGGAGGGGCCGTGGGCAGTTGGCTGGCCGGCCCCGCCCCCTCATTGAACTCCCAGTCGAGGGGACAATTTGCATATTAGGCTTTTATTATATAGAATCATACCTCAATAGCCCGACCGATGTAGCTCAGTGGTTGAGCATCAAGCCAGGAATAAGAGACCAACAATTCAATTCCCAGTCAGGGCACATGCCCGGGTTGTGGGCTCAATCCCCAGGAGGGGGCGTGCAGGAGGCAGCCGATCACTGATGCTTCTCTCTCATCGATGTTTCTATTCCTCCCCCTTCCTCTTTCTCTCTCTAAATTAACAAACAAATATATAAAAATTAAAAAAATAATGATATTTCAATAAAGCAGGAAATAATTAAAAATAAACTCCTAAAGGATGTGTGTGGGGGGGAAAAAAACATGAATCTGTAAATTATGTCAAATCATAATTTGTGACACAGAAACAAGAAAGCGATGTAATATATGCAAACGGCAACCATTTCCCACAACATCTATCCAGCAGATTGTGTTGTCAGGCTCATGTGTGTGTTCAATGCAGAGTGGCTTTGAAGGCAGAAAACCTCCAGATTAGTCGGAATCAGAGCCAGGATGGGAGAGTATTTTGTAAATAATGAAGGAAACCGCAGTTTCAAGAGGACAGCAGCGCTAGAAATTGGGCCGTCGCCACTCCCCGGCGTTAAGACAGAGCGTTAAAGATTAAATAAAGGATAGAAATCCCCACCTCCTCCGGCTGATGAGCCAGCCCCTCCGTGGTCCGGAGATTAAAAATCAACTTTGTTTTGGCCCCTTCCTGGTGGTAAATTGCCTTGGCGCAGAATGGACTCAAGCAGTGGGCATGAAAAACATTGCCAAATTTCCAGTTCGTTTGAAACTACGTGCCTGGCTCCTGCGGAGAGAGCCTGGGCTTGTTGGGTTGGTCAACACGGAATTGGCCTCTGCCTCAACACTCATTTCTGTTTTTTTGAGAAGTCTCTGCCAGGTCCAAGCTAGAAGTCTCCCTGGATCACAAATTGTCGCATTTGAATCTATGGTTGCAAAGAAAGCCTGGCTTTGGGTTGCATGAAGGTAATCCTTTTCCCCCATCATGACTGCCGGCAACACCGCATTTGATTCCCAGTCAGGGCACATGCCCGGGGTTGTGGGCTCGATCCCCAGGAGGGGGCGTGCAGGAGGCAGGCAGAGGTGTTGTTAGATTAGAGTACGATTAGATCGATGGGGAAATACTACGGAAAGTACAATGATTTGCTCTGAAATCTTGGAGGATTACATGCTTTAAGTGGCCTACATAAGTGCCAGATTTTAAGGCTATAAATAGACAGCTATTCCCCCAAACCGTAAAAATGCCCTGGTTGGTTTTTAGCATTGATTGAAACACAAGGAGAGAGCAGAAGAGAAAAGCAAAGGAAAATCTCCAACATCCTACGCCCTTTTCCTTACTCTCGGTACTTTTTTTTTAATTATTTTTTTTAAATCCTCACCCAAGGATATTTTTCCATTGATTTTTAGAGAGAGAGGGAAAGACAAAGAGAAATATCGATGTGAGAGAAACACATTGATTGGTTGCCTCCTGCAAGAGACCTGACCAGGCCCCGGACCCTGGCCAGGAAGGAGCCTGCAACCGAGGTACATGCCCTTGACCGGAATTGAACCTGGAACCCTTCAGTCTGCAGGCCGACGCTCTATCCACTGAGCCACACCATCTAGGATACCCCCCCTCAGTACTTTATACAACGTATTGAAATACTTGTTTCACAAGTCAACTCCCTTCCCATCCTCAGTTATATAAGAGAGACCTGGGCGAGAATAAAGATTTATCCGTATCAATTAAAAATTTCCATTACCCAGGCATTTCTCTTCATGAGTTTATGACTCATTGAATAAGACATCTTCCACATGGCGACTGTGTGGAGGGAGGGGGAACTCTTGTTATAATTTATTGTCCTTTTGCCTCGCCACCTGGTCTCACATTCATTAAATTCCAAGGAGTAGCACAAAGAATGTGCGGTGCCCGGCCAGTGTTGCTCAATGGTTGAGCACTGACCCATGAACCAAGAGGTCACCAGTTCGATTCCCGGTCAGGGCACATGCTCAGGTTGCAGGCTCAGTCCTCAGTAGGGGGCGTGCAGGAGGCAGACGATGGATGATTCTCTCTCATCATTGATGTTTCAGTCCCTCTCTCCCTCTCCCAACCTCTCTCCCAAATCAATAAAAAGATATTTTTAAAAAAATAATGTGTGGTTACCTCCATCTCCAAGACATTATAAAACAGACATGATATATACAAGACGATGAACTGAAATGCTATTTTGAACACTAACATTTATTTCGCTGTAAGAAAAAGGTTCTTCCTTCATGAAAGTCCTGTGATCATGCTCTCTGCTAGGGTATAGACCAGTGGTTCTCAACCTTCTGGCCCTTTAAATACAGTTCCTCATGTTGTGACCCAACCATAAAATTATTTTCGTGGCTACTTCATACCTGTAATTTTGCTACTGTGACGAATCGTCATGTAAATATCTGATATGCAGGATGGTCTTAGGCGACCCCTGTGAAAGGGTCGTTTGACCGCCAAAGGGGTCGCGACCCACAGGTTGAGAACCGCTGGTTTAGACTTTGTCCACCTGGGAAAAATAGCCAACCATCCACCTAAAATCGTGCCCTGTGATTCTTTGCTCAAAAGGGTTCCACTCCCCCAGGCAACACCAGCCCTCCAAAACCCATCTCAGATACCCGGATGTGTCTCACCACAGCTGGGGCTCAGGGTTACAACACAGCAGCCCCAGGGGCCCTGACCTTCTGCCGGGCCTCTCTCGTTCCCTTCGGCCTCGGATGAGTTAATACCTGCGGCAGGACCGCGCATGTTCGGGTAATTCACTTACTAAGAACATCCAAAGCCTCTGGCTCTTTGACAGCCACAGAAAAAGCATGGCAATCCCGTGACCCCTGACCCTGGCTTATCAGATGACAGGTGTCATGCTGTCAAGGCCTCCTCGCTGACCAGGCGGGTAAAGGCCACATTTTATAGGTGTTTGCAGCAGTTTAAGGTTCACGCTGCCAGTCCGTGTCAACACCGGGCCATGCCGGCCGACCGGTTTGGCGAGTGGGGCCACGCACTGGAAGGAAAGCCAGGAGCAGAAATCCTTATCTAATTAAAGACCAGTTCTTTTCATTTTGTTCTCTTTTTTACTATTTTTCTTTTTTAATCCTCACCCGAAGATATTTTTTTCATTGGTTTTTAGAAAGAGTGGAAGGGAGAGGGAGAGACAGAGAGAAACATCGATGTGAGAGAGACACACTGATTGGTTGCCTCCTGCACGCACCCCTAACAGTGCCAGGGAACCTGCAACTGAAGCACATGCCCTTGACCAGAATTGAACCCGGGACCCTTCAGTCAACAGGCCAATGCTCTATCCACTGAGCCGAACCGACCAGGCCTACAGATTTTTTTTTAACAGAAAGCTGTTTCCTTTGTATGTTTCCCTACATGGTCACGGGTGGTGTGGTGGCAATCGCTTCAAATACTAAGCACCACAGAAGTACCAGCTACTCAACCTGACCCCAGGGGTCCCTGGAGAACATGCTTCCAACTTTCTACTAAATCTACAAACTGTGATCCTTCTAGCCACAGGGACCTAAGGGAGGGACTGTCACCTCATTCAAGGGAAAAACTGAAGTGGTTGGACTAATTGTATGGGCCACACATGCGTGAGTAGAGTACTTCATAGGGTGTGTGTGTGTGTGTGTGTGTGTTAGTACTCCTTGGGTTGTGTACAAGTGTGTGCACACATCACATGCTTCCTGGCTTTATCTAAATTGCGGGCAATAGTGACAAAGTGGCCCCATGTAATTGTTCTCTGCCTGGAGTCGGCGAGTCTGGGTTCAACAGCGAACAGAGGACACCAGCTCTCTTGATCGCTGCAGCGTCTCCTGGGAAGTGGGTTGAGCACTCCGCTAGATGCACAGTGAGGTCTGCTGTCCCTTCGCTGTCTTCTGGTCCCGAACTCCCAAAGGTTCTCAGAGTGTCTGCAGGAACCTTGTGTCCTGAGTAACTGAACAGCACCTCACTTGTGGGAGGCGAATGCTTCCTCTTTGTAAAAAAAAAAAAATTTATTTATTGGTTTTTGGGGGGAAGAGGTGGGAGATAGAGAGAAACATGGATGTGTTGTTCCACTTATTGATGCATCCATTGGTTGATTCTTGTATGTGCCCTGACCAGGGATCGAACCTGCAACCTTGGTGTATCAGGATGAAGCTCTAACCAGCTGAGCTACTGGCCAGGGTGGGAGGCGAATGCTCCTGACCATTGTGGCCAGGCTGGAGCTCTGTAGCTGGGCATAGTCCTTCCTCCTTCCCTCCTCCCTCCTGACATACATATGTGGGTGTCCCCCTGCCCCCTGACATCACATATGTGAGCGTCCCCCTCCTGACATCACATATGTGGGCACCCTCCCTCCTGACATCACATATGTGGGCATCCCCCTCCCTCCTAACATCACATATGTGGGCGTCCTCCCTCCCTCCGGACATCACATATGTGGGGGCCCCTCCCTCCTGACATCACATATGTGGGGGCCCCTCTCTCCTGACATCACATATGTGGGGCCCCTCCCTCCTGACATCACATATGTGGGTGTCCCCCTCCCTCCTGACATCACATATGTGGGGGCCCCTCTCTCCTGACATCACATATGTGGGGGCCCCTCTCTCCTGACATCACATATGTGGGGGCCCCTCCCTCCTGACATCACATATGTGGGGGCCCCTCCCTCCTGACATCACATATGTGGTGGCCCCTCCCTCCTGACATCACATATGTGGGGGCCCCTCTCTCCTGACATCACATATGTGGGGGCCCCTCTCTCCTGACGTCACATATGTGGGGGCCCCTCTCTCCTGACATCACATACGTCCCCTTCCCTTCATTGTCAGGCTTCCTCCCCCAACTGAACTTTTCCCCCAAAACAGAAATGTCCACAGATAGTTTGGGTTTGAATAGACATTTTATTTCACTGTACATTAGACTGAGAACACGTACAATAAGCTCCTTTATCTGTTTCATAAACCTCGAATCCATTTTAGTTTATTCTCATCTCAATTTTCTTTTGTTTCTATAGAAACAACAAAATCAAATCCTAACATTTAGTGTTCACACATGTGAATTTTCAATTTATAAAATGGTCTTTCTCTATTGTTTAATGTCTAGCAAATTCAAAAGTGCCGTTGAAATCAAGCTATTTATCATAAAATCTATAATAAAAAATACCTCCACTCCCCCAAGAAAAACACCAGTAAAACACAATTCAACTATATTTTCTAATGTTCCCGAAGGAACCAAGCACTGGAAGAAGACACTTTGCTTAGTCAACTTGGTTTTAAATTTTTTTGATGCTAGTTCTGCTTTAATAATTACTTTTACTGCCCGGCCGGCATGGCTCAGTGGTAGAGCGTTGACCTATGAACCAGGAGGTCACGGCTCAATTCCTGCTCAGGGCACATGCCTGGGTTTTGGCTCGATCCCCAGTGTGGGGCGTGCAGGAGGCAGCCGATCCATGATTCTCTCTCATCATTGATGTTTCTATCTCTCCCTCTCCTTCCTCTCTGAAAGCAATTAAAATAGATTTTAAAAAATAATAATAATTACTTTTACTTACCTACCTGATTTTTTTCTTCTTAAGTTGAAAGCCCAGGAGGTTGTTTTGAGATGCGGCATTGCCAGTGGTGAATTTCCCACAAAGAAATATGAAAATCCAACTTTAGGAGCTCGGTGGAGTATGCATTACTGCTGTATTCGGGGAGAGCAGAAAGTATCAAAATGACTCGAATTGGAATCTCAGTCTTGCCATTGACTTTATGTTATCGGCCCTCTTTGCGCCTCAATCTTTTCATCTGTAAAATGGGAGCAAAGTCTATTTTACAAAGTTGTTACATAGGACAGATGGGTTGATCATCATAGTAGCCACCATGGATTGAGCTCTCATGATCTCAGATGGCTCTTGAAATAGCCCTGGGGAGAAGGTAATAATGCCCCCATTTTTTCTGGCAAGAAAATGAAGATGCGGAGGGGTTCAGAACTTGTTCGAGCAATTAGCGGCCAAGGTGAAACTCAAACCCATCCTGTGATTCTAACATCTGTGTTCTGTTTGCCACTGCAAGATGGAAGTTCACTGATGTTAGTTCATTTCTCCCCGTTGTTGCAAAGCAGTGGTTCTCATAGTGTGGGCCCCAGGCCGGCAGCAGCAGCGCCTGGGAGCCTGGGAGAAATGGACGTCCTCAGGCATCACCCCAGACCTACTCGGAAGCATTAAACGAGGGGCCCAGCAGTTTCCCTAACAGACCCTAGAATGACAGTGATACTTGCTCCTTCATCCTCTACTATCTGATTCATATATGTATGTGTATGTGTGTGTGTGTGTGTGTGTGCGAATACACACATACTGATTTCAGAGAGAAAGGGAGAGGGACAGAGAAATAGAAATATCAATGATGAGAGAGAATCACTGATCAGCTGCCTCCTGCACACCCCCACCGGGGATCCAGCCCGCAACCTGAGCATGTGCCTTGACCAGAATCGAACCCGGGACCCTTCAGTCCGCAGGCCGGCTGTCTATCCACTGAGCCAAAGCAACCAGGGCTACTACCTGATTCTTGTTGGATTTTTCTTTTAAGAGTTGATTTATTTCTGATTATGCAATTCACTAGAGGCCCAATGCACGAAATTCGTGCAAGGGGCTCGGCCTCCCGCTACCGCGGCTTCGTCCGGAAGGTCATCTGGTCTAATTAGCATATTATGCTTTTATTATTATAGATACTTCTCAACTCACAACCTAGAAATTTAGTGAAGTGTAAGGATGATAACAGAAATCAGTTCATTAGAGCATGTTAACATTCTAAGGCAAATCATTTGCAAGTGTGTGTAACTGTGCTTGTATGTGATAGATAGAAGATAGGTAGATAGATAGATATAATGGATAGATAGATAAATAATAGATTGATAGATAGATAGATCGGTGGATGGATAGATAGGTAGATGATAGGTTGATAAATGAGAGAGAGATAGAAAGAGAGATTAAACCTTAATAAAACTGTCGTCTTTTTCATTTCGCTGAACATAGTGGGCACTTTTCCAAAAATTTTTTGAAAACACAACTCTGATAAGTATGATATTCTAGGCCCTGGATAGTCTGCAGATGACTTGGTGCTCTGGTAGCCATCCTTCTACACCATGACTTGTCCACAAGTCTAAGTTTCTAATCATCTCCATAGGCCCATTCTTGCAAGTAGAATTAAGGACCAAAGAATATAAATATGTTAGGGACCATGTAATATACCATGAGACTGGCCTAGAGGAGGTTACCCTCTTTATGCCTCAATCTTTTCATCTGTAAAATGGGAACAAAGTCTATCTTATAAAGTCATTACATAGGACAAATGGGTTGATTGTCATAGTAGCCTCCATTTATTGAGCACTCATGATCTCATATAGCTCTCTCAAAACAGCTGTGGGAAGGTCAAGGTGGGAA
>NW_005875362.1:2500-12402 GCF_000147115.1 Myotis lucifugus | reverse complement strand
CACTTATTCCTCTTTTACTTACTATACCACCCACTTTTCCTCTGTCATTCACCATACTATGGTTGTATCTATGAAGTGGTTGTGTTTTACTTATTTATTTTGCTTAATCCCTTCAGCTTTTTTCATCCAGCTCCTCAACCCTCCTTTTGTCTGACAGCTGTCAATCTGTTTTCTGTATCTATGATTTTGTTTCTATTTTGTTTGTTTTGTTCATTAGATTCCACATATCAGTGAAAAATGGGGCATTTTCCTTTCTCTGACTGGCTTATTTCACTTAGCATAATACTCTCCAGGTCCATTCATGCTGTTGCAAAGGGTAAGATTTCCTTTTATATGGCTGAATAGTATTCCACTTTTTTATCCACTCATCTAATGGTGGATACTCAGGCTTCTTCCAAACCTATGCTAAATAACACTGCAGGGAACATAGGGTGCATATATTCTGTTGAATCAGTCTTTTTGGGATTCTTCGAGTATATTCCCAGAAGTAGAATCACTGGGTCAAAATGCAGTTCCATTTTTAGTTTTCTCAGGAAACTCCACACTGTTTTCCACAGTGACTGCACCAGTCTGCATTCCCACCAACAGCACAGGAGGGTTTTCTTCTCTCCACATCCTCTCCAACACTTGTTGTTTGTTGATTTATTGATGATAGCCATTCTGACAGGTGTGAGTTTATATTTCATTGTAGTTTTAATTTTCATTTCTCTGATGATTAGTGATGTTGAGCATCATTTCATATATCTTGGCCATCTGTGTTCCTGTTTGGAGAAGTATCTATTCAGATCCTTTGCTCCTTTGCCCATTTTTTTAATGGATTGTTTACATTTTGGGTGTTGACTTGTATAAATTCTTTATAAATTTTGGAGATTAACCCCTTATCAGTTGGGTCATTGGTGAATGTGTTTTCCTGATGGTTTCCTTTGTTGTGGAAAAACATTTAGTTTGATGTACTAAAACACAACAAAAACACAACAAAATTTGTTTATTTTTTTTTCTTTATTTTCTTTGCCTGAGGAGATTTGTCAGAAAAAATATTACTATGAGAAATGTCTGAGATTTTAATGTTTTTAATAGGGTTTTTATGGTTTTGAGTCATACATTATGTCTTCAATCCATTTTGAGTTTATTCTTGGGCATGGTGTAAAGAATTGGTCTGATTTCTTTTTTTTTTTTTTTGGCACATTATATGTCCAATTTTCCCAACACCATTTATTGAATAAACTTTTTACCCCATTGTATCTTCTTGTCTCCTTTTTCAAATATTAATTTACCTTGAAGACATGTGTTTATTTTGGGGGCTCTCTATTTTGTTTCATTGGTCTATAAGTCTGTTTTTATATGAATACCATGCTGTTTTGATTACTCTGGCCTTGTCATATAGTTTGATATTAGGCAGCATATTTCCTCCAACTTTGTTCTTCTTTCTCAAGATTCTTATTGCTATTTGGGGCTTTATGTGGTCCCATATCCATTTTTAAAATACCTTATATTCGTTCTAGTTCTGTGAAATACACCATTGGTATCTTGATAGGAATTGTGCTGAATCTATAGATTGCTTTACATAACAAGAACATTTTAATGATGTTAATACTTCCTATCCATGAGCACAGTATATGCTTCCACTTATTTGTATTTTCAGTTTCTTTCTTCAGAGTCTAATTTTCCAAGTACAGGTCTTTTACATCCTCAGTTAAATTTATTCCTGGTATTTTTAAAAATATAATTAATGTGCCTGGGGTCGGGAGGGGAAGGAGGAGGGGAAAAGGAAAGACATGGGTGTGCTCCCAGGAGAAAGAGTGCCCCAGGTATTTTTAAAAATATGTTTTTACAAATTTATTTCAGAGAGAAGAAGGGAGAGAGAAATAGATATGGAAACATCAATGATGAAAGAGAATCATCAATCCATGGGCTGCCTCCTGCATGTCCCCTGCTAGGGATGGAGGCTGCAACCTGGTCATGTGCCCTGACCGGGAATCAAACCATAACATCCTAGTTCATAGGTTGATGCTCAACCACTGAGCCACACAGACCAGACACTAGGCTTTCTTTTTGATTTGTTTTGTTTTTATGCAATTGTAAATGGGATTGCTTTCTTAGTTTCCCTTTCTGAAAGATCATTATTGATGTGTAAAAATGCAACTGATTTTTGGATATTTATTTTGTATGCTGTTACATTACTGAATTCATTTGTCAGTTCTGATAGGTATTTGGTGGAATTTTTTTGGATTCTCTATATACAGTATCATGTCATCTGTAAATAGTGACGGTTTCACTTCCTCCGTTCAAGTTTGGATGCCTTTTATTTCTTCTTCTTATCTGATTACTGTTTCTAGGAAATCCAGTACTGTTTTAAATAAAAGTGGTGAAAGCAGACATCCCTCTCTTATTTTTAATATTAAGGCAAACACTTTTATATTTTGCCCATTGAGTGTGATGTTGGCTGTGGGTTTGTCATATATGACCTTGATTAGTAGAGGTATGTGCCCTCTTTTCCCACTTTGCTGAGAGTTTTTATCATAAATGTATGCTGGATCTTATAAAATGCTTTTTCTGCATCTATTGATATAATCATGTACTTATTTTTTAATGTGTGTATCATGTTTATTAATTTGTGGATATTGCACCAACATGCATCCCCCAAAATAAATTCCACTTTATAGTAGTGTATGAACTTTTTAATGTATTGCTGGATCTGGTTTGCTAATATTTTTTGAGGATTTTAGCATCATGTTCATCAAGGAGATTAACCTATAATTTTCTTTCTTTGCAATGTCTTTATCTGGTTTTGAAATTAGAACCATTCTAATTTAAAAAAAATTTGGCATAGTTCCAGAAGAATAGATGTTAGTTATTTTTTGAATATTTGGTAATATTCACCTGTGAAGCCATGCAGTCCAGGACTTTTATTTTGGGAGATTTTTTTTTTAATAACTGCTAAAATTTCATTAGTTGTAATTGGTGTATTGAAATTTTCTGATTCTTTCTGATTCAGTTTTGGCAGATTGTATGTTTCTAGGAATTTATCCATTTCATCCCGGTGCTCTAATTTGTTAGTCTATGTTTATTTGTTATATTTTCTTACAATCCTTTGTATATCTGTGTTGTCATTTGTTAGTTCTCCTCTTTCATTTATGATTTCATTTATTTGGGTCCTCTCATTTTTTCTTGATGAGTATGGTTAAAGTTTTATAATTCTTATTTGTTTTTTCAAAGAACCAATATTTGGTTTCATTGATCTTTTGTATTGTTTTGTTTTACTCTAATTCATTTATTTCTGCTCTGGTCTTTATACTTTGTGCTGGTTGTTGTTCTTTTTCTAGTTCTTTTAAATGTAAAATCAGATTGTTTTTATTGTTTGGTGGTTTTTATTTTTTTTTGGGGGGGGTGTATTTTTTTTGTTAGTTTGTTTGTTTTTGAGATTTTCCTTGTTTCTTAAGGTAGGCCTGAAATGCCGTAAGTTTCCATTTTAGGATTGCTTTTGCTGTGTCCCATAGGTGTTTTGGGTTGTGCTCTCCTTTTCATTTGTTTCAAGATATCTTATGATTACTTTCTTGATCTTGTTGTTAACCCATTCACTTTTTAGTACCATGTTGTTTTGCCTCCATGTCTTTGTGTTTTCTTTTCATGTTTCTCTTTTCTTGTGATTGACTTCTACTTTCACACCTCTATGGTCAGAGAAGGTGCTTAATATGATTTTAATGGTCTTAAATTTATTGAGTCTTATTTTGTGTCAGAACGTAAGGTCTATCTTAGTAAATGCTCCATATGCACTTGTATAGAATCTATATTCTGATGATTTGGGATGAAATGCTCTGAAAATATCAATTAAATACATCTGGTCTAGTGTCTCACTTAAGGCCACTATTTCCTTTTTAATTTTCTATCTGGAAGATCTACCCATTGTTGTCAATGGGGCGTTAAATCCCCTAGTATGACTGTGTTATTCTTTATCTCTCTATGTCCAGCAAGAGTTGCTTTGCATATTTAGTCGCTACTATGTTAGGTATATAGCTCTTTACAAGGGTTGTATCCTCTTGTTGGACTGATACCTTTACCATTTTGTAATTTCATACTTTGTCTCTTATTATAGTCCATTTTAAAGTCTAATATGTCTAATATAAGTGTTGTTACCCCAGGTTTTGTTTTTTTTCCCATTTGCGTGATATATTCTTTTCCATCCATTTACTTCATAGCACATGTATGGGTCTTTGTATTCTTATCCATTCAGCCACCCTATGTATTTTGATTGGGACATTTAAACCATTTACATTTAAAGTGATTATTGAAGCAGATTAGTGAATAAAAATAAAACCAAACTGTGGTATATTTACACAACGGAATACTATGCAGCTGTAAAAAGAAAGAACTCTTACCATTTGCACCAGCATGGGTGACCTGGAGAACATTATGCTAAATGAAATATGCCAGTCAGAGAAAGACAAGTATCACATGATCTGACTCATATGTGGAATCTAATGAACAAAATAAACTGACAAACAAAAATAGATACAGAGACATAGAGGCATGGAACAGACTGTGGAACCTCAGAGGGAAGGCAGAGGAGGGTGGGTAGTGGGAAGAGATCAACTAATGAACTTGTATGCATATATGCATAACCCATGGACACAGACACAGGCGATGAAGGCCTTGGGTGTTGGCCAGGGTGGGCTAGAAAAAGTCAATGGGGAGCTAAGGGGACATACATAATACTTTCAACAATAAAGATTTAAAAAATAAAATAAAAAATAAGAAATAAAATGATTATTGATTGGTACGTATTTATTGCCATTTTATTCTCTGTAACTATGTTCCTCTGTTTGTTTTTCCTTCTTCTTTTCTTGACAAGACCCTTTAACATTTCTTGTAATATTGGTTTGATGGCAGTGAATTCCTTTAGCTTTATATTTTCTGGAAAGGTCTTTATCTCTCCTTCAATTTTAAATTATAGCCTTTCTGGGTAAAGTAGCCTTGGTTGTAGGCTTTGCTTTTCATCACTTTGAACATTTCATGCCAATCCTTTATGACCTGCAAAGTTTCTTTTGAAAAGTCAGCTGACAATCTTATGGGATCTCCCTTGTAGGTAATTAGCTATCTTTCTCTCACTGCTTTTAAGATTCTCTCTTTGTTTGTAACATTTGCCATTTTAATTATGATGTGCTTGGTGTGGGCCTCTGGGTTCATCTTGTGTGGGACTCTCTGCAGTTCCTGGACTTGTGTGTCTTTTTCCTTCATAGATTAGGGAAGTTTTCAGTCATTTCTGAAATAGGTTCTCAATCTCTTGCTTTCTCTCATATCCTTCTGGTACTCTCATGGTTCAGATGTTTTTCTCTTTCAGATTATCTCACTATCCTCATTTAAAAAATATTTCTTCTTTTTGTGGCTCATATTACATGTTTTTTCCTACCTTGTCTTCTAAATAACTTATTTGATCTCTGCTTCATCCAACCTACTGTTTATTTTTTACTACTGTATTATTCATTTCATATATTGTATTCTTCATTTCTTACTGGTTCCTGTTTATAGTTTCTATGTCTGTTTTCATGTAGTTTTGTTTCTCACTAAGTTCCTTGTTGTTCTCACTGATTTCCTTGAACATCCTTATACCCATTGTTTTGAACTCTATGTTTGGTAAATTGGTTGCCTCAATTTCATTTAGCTCTTTTTCTGGAGATTTCTCCTGTTGTTGTTGTTGTTTTTAAATTTGGGGTATGTTTTGTTGTCTCCCCAATTTGGCTAAATTTTTGTATTTGTTCCTATGTATTAGGTAGATGTGCTATAACTCTCAGTTTGGGTAGGGTGGCCTCATGTAGTCGGTGTCATGTGGGATCCAGTGGCACAGTCTCTTTTATCACATTAGCTGGATGCTCTCGGAATGTCCCTTGGGTGGGTTATAAGCCCTACTGTTGTAACTGAGTCTTGATTATTATTGGCCCACGTGTGCACAGGTTTAACCCTCAGGCTGGCTAATGGTGAGGGTCAACCTTGGTCAGAGTATATGAGCTGCTGTATAGGTGGTAACCACACTAATCAGAATTTGCCTTGGCAGGCTTTGGTGCCTGCTGAGATCTTCCTTTGGGTATGTCACTCATGAAGCTAACTGGATTATGTTCTGATGTTGGCTGAAGGTGTATTGATTCAAAGGCCTCGTGGAAGTTACTCTGGTGTAAGATAATATCAAACTCTTCCTCTGTCTGCCCCTGGGCAACCTGTTTGGAGCTATGAAGTGCTCCACTGTTTGTGGTTGCCTCTGCTGGGCCTGAGTGTACATGGAGGGACCAAGCTGTACAACAAGGCTGACTTCCACCAGCACCTAGCTCAGAGCTCAGGGGCAGGTCAGCAAAAGGCCCAAGGCACCCCAAGATTTGCTGCTGCCTACCGGCTTCCTGGTTGGCTCGATCACTGAAAAACCCTTTGATGGTACTCTCTTTGCATAAGGAAGGTTCTCAGTGAGTCACCAGATGGGGGCAAGTGTTGTTCACCAGATTGATATACGTTCAATCTAATGTCAGTGCTGGGTCTGAGGCCACTCATTTAATATCCCATATATACCAAGGTTAGCTGCAACCTAGCAAGTGCCCACAGACCTTTGTGATGGAGAAGAGTCTTAGGAAATCTTAAGGGTGAAGCCAGCAGAGTTTATCAGGCCCAAACAGACCAATATTTGGTTGTGTGAATGGAAGGCTCTACACGGGTCTAGAGTATGAAGGGAAAATGCCCCCCATCCTGGAACCACACAACGCATTCTATGTCAGAGTCTGCCAGGACCCTGAGATCACCAGGGAAGGACTTCCAGGAGTTGGGAGGGTGGAGTTAATGGATCTCCCATGAGGGGAAGCATCCATCAGGCTTGGGGAAAGGAGAGTGAAATGGCTCCCACATCAGAGCCACAAAACTCAATCACTGTTTATTTTTTTTTTTGTGAGGTAAAATCAGACCAATGATTAAGCATTGTGTAAAGACAACACTAGATCATTGAGATCATTGTGTTTGTCTGTATCTTCTTTTGTTGACACATCATTTACATATAACTCATTTGATTTCCCTAGGGCTAGCTGACCATTCCATAAAGATATTTTCTTTGTTTTAATTTTGAAGTCATGTCATTTGCAACTGGATGTTCTAGATAAATAAACAAATAATACACATTTTTATGTACCAGTTACTGAGAAGTTGCTGATTAAGAGTATGATATAGTTTAGAGCTTAGGGTACACCCAGGCCTGTAGCAGGAGACTAATATATAGCTGTAAATAAATGTAAATTGTTTAGACAATAGTCATATTGTTGTTGGTCGAAAACAGACTCTCCCATGAAAAGCATTTCAAGGATCCCTGCACGGGAGATTGTGATGTGGATGCGGCAAAATGATATAGTTGTGATGTAATATCAAAAGAGTTCTCCTGGCTTCCCAATGTCCCATGTTCCTCCCTCCTGCCCTGGCAGAAGCACAGCTGTGTCTTCAGCAAGGCCAAAGCAAAGGCCAGAGTCCAAAGTCTCCACTTCATATTCCCTTGGGGCCCACACAGTCTTCCGAAGGCCTCAGGTGGCCACTAACCTTCATGGTCACATGCCTCTGGGCAGGAGAGAACATGAAGGAACAGGTGAGTGCTCGAGTGCAGTCCTGAGCAAAAAAGAGAAGCTTCTTTGATGGCCTGGAGCAGTGGTCGGCAAACTCCTTAGTCAACAGAGCCAAATATCAACAGTACAACTATTGAAATTTCTTTTGAGAGCCAAATTTTTTAAACTTAAACTATATAGGTAGGTACATTGCTATTAACTTAATTAAGGTACTCCTAAGGCTTAGGAAGAGCCACACTCAAGGGGCCAAAGAGCCGCATGTGGCTTGCGAGCCACAGTTTGCCGACCACGGGGCTCTGGAGCTATGTGTTCTCTACCTTGGGAGGAACCAGAAGCTTTTTCAAAATAACCGATCAGCGTCCAGAGCTTTCCAGGGCTTCTGCTGAGTCCAGTGATCCTTTTCCCAGGTTAGACTGAAAACCCTCATGGTCAGGCACCTCCCCCTGTGCCACTTTTACTTGATTGCATGTGCTTATCTCTCCCTGCTTCTGTCTCCCACACACAGTCCCCTTAGAGGGGCAATCCTGTTATTTCTTGGGGTGTGAAGCTGTAGCTTCCTGGTAAAGCAAACAGGCCTCTGCTTCCCAGCCGAATATGCTCAACCATGTCTGACTCTCCCTTGCTCTCTTTTCTTGCAATAACTCGCTGATGGTGCTGACAATATTGCTGATACAGTGGGGCCTTGACTTACGAGTTTAATTTGTTCCGAGACCGAGCTCGTTAAGGAGCTCATTAACTCAAATTACTCTATCAACTCAATGCAAAAAATCGGCCGAGAGACAGCTGGTATCTCAAAAAACTCGTATTTTAAATAGGGATACAAAGACAAGAAAACAATAATTTGTAATAAAAATAATTCTGAAAAGGAAAGTATTTTACATTTATAATGAAATTTAAAATGCTTAATGAAAAAGGAAAAGTAATAGTTAAGGATCGCCTTATTTATCAGTATATACTGTTAGTATAGACTATTCTTAGTTTATATTTGATACACAAATTACATGAACCTATTGTGCTTACTTCAAAATTTATTTTATATCATTAAATTATGATCCTACTAATATAAATTTCTTAGTGAATTAATACAATTTTTAACATGTATATTTTAAAGCCTCTTGACCTTTCTATTATTGTTCATCACTATCAACAAGAACATGCACTTCAGAATTATGTTCCCTCTCACCAGTAGTAGGGATAAAATTAAGATTGTCCATCAGAGATTACGTCATTTTATAACCAGACCCATGTGTTTTCAAAGTAATTATCTTTCATCTGTCCATCCATTTTCAGGGGAATATTTAGAGACCTTACTCTGCGGTAGGTACTTTTCTTGATTGTCTTTTTGTTTTGTTTTTGTTTTTGTTTTTTTGTTACAATAGCTTAACCACATGCATGGCCTGAGGATAAGGATTGCTTCTATGTTCAAATTTTTAAAAGAAAGAAAAGAAAAGAAAGAGAAAATATTCTTACCAGTTTGAATGCCAAGAAAGATAATTTGTAAAATTGAATTTTCAGATTGTATTTGAAAGTCAACCAGAAATTCCACTTATTTTTAAAATAATGCAGTGGAAAATCTCAGTAAATTTTCAAATTGCTACTTACTTGTCTAGAAAGTAAACCAAATTTAATTGTATTCTGCTAAGTAAAAGTTTTCATTATACAGTAATAAATTGCTAGCTCATCTAGAGTGCTTCATATTTCTGTAATTGACTCATGACAAATTAATATCCTCATTTATGATGTAACATGGACCCATACAGATAATAACTGTAACAATTCTTTAACCATGTATAAAGTATGTGTATTTAAATACATTCTAAGATTTTTATACACATAAACCAAATGAGAACTATTTGTTTATGTTTTAAAAACTCATTGTATCCAGATATCACAATACATTTTTACTTATCCAATAATTTTATGAATATTTTCAAAGTAAAAATAAATAGTAGAGTTGCTAAATGAATGTCTGAAATAATGGCTACAGCCACATTAAGAAAACCTTAAGAGTTTAACTATGTTTTTCCCTTTTATGTGGGTTCCTAAACTAGATTCCTAAGTACGTAGAAGTTGGAACCCACTGACAAATAACTTCAACAGGAAAGGTCTTTGTAAAGAGGACCAATAGTGGGTCATAATAATTTAGCACGGTCGAATCACTGACTGAGAAACATTGTAGATAGTTTTTTCGTCTTTGATGATGCTTCTGAAGGTCTTCATATTGGCACTCACAAAATGGTCTTCTAAAATGTTTGATTTGACATACAGTGAAGAGTACTTAATTTAAAGATAATTCAAGAAATAATCTGAGAATGGGGTTTT
>NW_005875361.1:9397-15334 GCF_000147115.1 Myotis lucifugus | reverse complement strand
GAAACAAGGATTCTGCATACCCCCAGGGAGCCCTCCGGATTGGATTGAGGGGCCATTTGGTCCCAGAATCTAGTACAGCAACACTGCCACCTAGAGCCCATGTCAGATATAGACACTTCTGTAAATACCACTGAAAGCAGGCAGATAAACAAAGCAGGCAGATTGATTCCCCTGTCTAAAACCAAGGCTGTGGAATCTGACACAGAGGAGCGGTGGATCACTGGGAATTTCAACACGGTGCTGACTACCTAACAGAAAACTGAGACATGGACAGAACAGTAGAAAGGGGTCTTATACCAGCCCCCATGGAACATTAAAACTCAGCTGAAGTGAACAACACTTCACTACTTCACTTTTTTATTTTTTATGTTTTACTTAAGAAATTAAAATTTTATTAATTTTTATTTATTATTATTATTATTATTATTATTATTATTTTAACCTTTTATTTTGGGGGTTAGAGTTCTACATTCTATTTTTATTTTTTATCATTATTTTACTTTATCTCATTTTTTCCTTTTTGCCAACCTTTTCTTCCTCATTCTCCCTTTTTCATCCTGTTTCTCGTCTCCTGTTCATGCTTTGGTTTTTCTCTCATCTTTTTTTTACTCCTTGTTAAAAATTGATCTTCTTTATCTGCCTTATTGGTGCATTACTATTATAGTAGTCTTTGTTGGCTTACTCATATATCTAATTTCCTCTCCCCTGCTCCAAGTCCAGGCACCCTCTTTTCTCTTTCATAGCTAGCCAATATTTTTGGTTGTTGTTGTTTGTTTGTTTTTATTTTATGCTTTTGTTTTTCCTTTCCTAGCTTGCTCTCTTCTTCTAGTAATAGCTTAGGTTCACTCACCAAACTCAAGCCTATTTGCTCTTTATTCTCTTTTTCCAAAAATAGATGATTATATAGATAGATAGATAGATTAAAGAAAGGGGCAAATATATATATATATAATATTTTTAGTTGAGTATTTTGTTTTTTACTTTTCTTCTTATGTACTCACTAGGGGCCCAGTGCACAAAATTCGTGCACTGGGGGTGGGGGTCCCTCACCCCAGCCTGCCCCCTCTCACATACTGGGAGCCCTCAGGGGATGTCCTACTCCCTGCTCCCTGCTCCCCTTGGGGAGCAGGCCTAAGTCGCAGTCTGGCCTCCCTTTGTGGGAGGCGACTGGGCTGATCAGGGGAAGGCACTAGACCCATCACCCCACCGCTGCAGCCACTGCCAGTCACCGCAGCCACCAAGGTGTTTTCATCAACAAGGACTCCAGTCCCTTCGCCATGAAAAAATGACAACTTTCTTTAGGCATTTTCAACATGTGTCTTTCATAGGATATGACATTTCTTTCTTTTTTTTTTATCCTCCCTTGAGGATATGTTTCCATTGATTTTTAGAGAATGTGGAAGAGAAAGGGAAAGACAGAGAGAAACATCAAAGTGAGAGAAACACTTTGATTGGTTGCCTCCTGCATGAGCCCTGACCTGGGCCTCGGCCAGGGAGGAGCCTGCAACCTAGATACATGCCCTTGGTCAGAATTGAACCCAGACCCTGCAGTGGGCAGGCCAAGGCATTATCCACTGAGCCAAACCGGCTAAGGCAGGATATGACATATCTTAGCCCTTCAGCAGCGGACCTTCGTTTTTTTCTCCAGGAGTGAGGTGGAAAAACCCTAGATCACCTTTTTGGATTCTTATTACCCAAGTTACTAAGATTATTACCAGTGGCATACAGGGAGCTTACCCAATGAGCGGTCAGAAAAGGTGTTTCCTCTGTAGTTCACACCAATCGCCAGCTCGGCCCCTGCCCAGGCCTAAAGCCTCTGGTCGAGGCTTTAGGCCTGGGCAGGTGACCCCCAGACCCTCCAATCACCAGCTCTGCCCCTGCCCAGGCCTAAAGCCTCTGGTCCAGGCTTTAGGCCTGGGCAGGGGCCCCACAGCTCCCTCCAATCACCAGCTCTGCCCCTGCCCAGGCCTAAAGCCTCTGGCCAAGGCTTTAGCCTTGGGCAGGGGCCCCCTTGTCTCCGATCGCAGGCTCGGCCCTGCCCAGGAGCCCCTGGCTCAGGCCCTTCCTAGGCTGCTCAGGGCCCACACAAGGCCTACCTTGGAGTGACCTGGGTGCCGATGATTTTCCTGGGACCCAGACCGCTGGGCACCTATGTATGCACATTAACCGCCATCTTTGTTTGGTTAATTTGCATAGTCGCTCTGATTGACTGGTGGGGATAGTGGAGTGACACCAATTTGCATGTTTGTCTATTATTAGGTAAGATTCTCTTTCTACCTCCTCTATACTGAATCATGGCCATTCCCCCATTCATTCAATTCCTTTACCTTACCTTCTGGAAATAAGCTCTGTCTCTTCAGATTCAGTCCCCTCCCTTTTTTTCTGGGTGTTGGCTGTTTGCATTTTTTGGTTTATTTGTTGGTTTTCTCCCCATATACAGATATTTTCCCCTTCTTTTTTTTCTTTTTCTTTTTCTTTTTTCTCTTACCTTTTTTCCTTTTCTCAATATCATTTTTTTTGTGTGCTCTTTTATCTCCTCTAATTCTCGTTTCTCTGGTGGTCACCTTTATTTGGGGTTATCGGTGTCATGAATAGATTCATGTTTTTTTCCCCTCTGTGTCATGTCTTGTTGAGTTTTATTTTGTGGCTTTTGTTTATGTAGAGAGTGAGCCACATAACCAGACACACTGACAGGAGCAAAATGGGGAGACAAAGAAACACCAGAAAAGGAGGAATCACCAGAAAAGGAAGTAAACGAAATGGAGGCAAGCAATTTGTCAGAGAAAGAATTCAGAGCAATGGTCATAAGGATGCTGAAAAGGATGGAAGACAAATTCAAGAACATGTGTAAGAAACAAGAGGAAATGAAGAAGAACCAAGAAGAAATGAAGAATGATATAGCTGCAATAAAGAACACAACAGAAAGCATCAACAGTAAACTAGAAGATGCTGAGGACCACATCAATGAGCTAGAAGACAAACTAAAAAAAATATCTAGGAAGAGTAGCAACTGGAAAAAAAACTTAGAAGCAGGAGGAGAGCCTAAAGGAGCTTTGGGAAAACACAAAACAAAACAACATCTGCATAATAGTGGTGCCAGAGTGAGAGGAAACTAAGCAAGGAATAGAAAACCTGTTTGAAGAAATAATGACAGAAAACTTCCCTGATATTGGGGGAAGAAAAAACTCACACAAGTACAAGAAGCTCAGAGAGTCCCAAACAAGATGAACTCAAAAAGACTGACACCAAGACACATCATAATTAAATTGGCAAACACCAGTGACAAAGTAAGAATCTTAAAGTCTGCCAGAGAGAGACAGAAAGTTACCTACAAGTGATCTCCCATCAGACTATCAATTGATATCTCAACAGAAACACATCAGGCCAGAAGGGATTGGAATGAAATATATGAAGTGATGCAAAGCAAGGGACTGAATCCAAGAAGACTGTACCCACAAGGCTATCATTCAAAATTGAAGGTGAAATCAGGATTTTCACAGACAAAAAAGGGCTAAGGGAGTTTATTACCACCAAGCCAGAAATGCAAGAAATTCTAAAGGGTCTGCTGTAAAAAGAAGAAATAGGAAGGGAAGAATGAACACAGGCAAAAGAATAAAAATGGCAACAAACAAGTACGTATCAGTAAATGCTCCAATTAAAAGACATAGAATAGCTGAATGGATAACAAAACATGACACATATAGCTGCTGTCTACAAGAGACCCATCTCAGAACAAAGGACTCACACAGACCGATAATGAAGGGATAGGAAAAAATTTTCAGGTGAATGGAAATGAAAAAAAAGCTGATACAGCAATACTTATATCTGACAAATTAGACCTCAAAGTGAAGGCTATAACAAGAGATAAGAAAGGCCACTTCATAATGCTAAAGGGAGCAATTCAATAAGAGGATATAACTCTGGTAAACATATACACTGAGTGGCCAGATTATTATGACCGGCCAGATTATTATGACCACCCCATCAGTACTTCGTTGGGCCACCTTTTGCCTTCAATGCTGCGGCGATTCTTCTTGGCATTGACTCCACGAGACGTTGAAAGGTGATGCGAGGAATCTGACACCATGCCTGATGAATTGTACTGTCCAGTTCTGTGAGATGTGATGGTTGTGGAACCAGCTGCCTGATGGCTCTTTTAACTTTGTCCCTCAAATGCTCAATTGGATTGAGATCTGGTGATTGTGGGGGCAACCTAAGCAAAGTAAAGTCTCCCTCATGTTCTTGAAAGCACTCCTGCACAATACGAGCACTGTGGCATGGCACATTGTCTTGTTGGAAGAAGCCATCTCCATTGGGATACGCCATCAACATGATAAGATGAACTTGATCAGCAATGATACTTAGGTATGTTGTGCTATTCAGATGTTTATAATGGTCTGGCCCTCTAGCAACTTCAGCACGAAATTATAGCTAATTTGCCTACAAACGTCAGGTGATCATAATAATCTGGCCACTCAGTGTATGTACCCAATACTGGAGCACCTAAATAAATAAATAAATAAAACTTCTGGAAGATATCAAGGGAGAGATCAACAGCAATACAACCATAGTAGGGGACTTTAATACCCCAATGACACCACTGGATAAATCCTCTAAAGAAAAAAATCAGCAAAGAAACAGCAATCCTAAATGACTCACTAAATCAGATAGACTGAGTTGACATCTTCAGAGCATTTCACCACAAAGCTAGAGAATATACGTTCTTCTCAAGTGCACAGGGGACATTTTCAAAGATAGACCACATACTAGGACATAGGCAAAGTCTCTTCAAATAAAGAAGTTAGAAATCGTATCAAGCATCCCTCTCAGATCACAATGGCATAAAATTAGAAATCAAGTACAATAAAAACCATGAAAAAGAATCAAACACTTGGAGGTTAAATAGCATGCTATTAAACAATGATTGGTTTACCAAAGAGATCAAAGAAGAAATAAAAAGCATCCTGGTAACAAATGACAATGAAAACACAAAAATTCAAAAATCTATTGAACACAGTGAAAGCAGTCCTGAGAGGTAAGTTCATAGCTCTACAGACCTACCTCAAATAAACAAGAAAAAATGTTAATAAATTATCTAACCCTACAACTCAAAGAATTAAAGAGAGCAACAAGAAAAGCCTAGAGTAAGCAGAAGGAAGGAAATAATAAAGATCAGAGTGGAAATAAATGATATAGAGACCAAAAACACAATACAAAAGATTAATGAAACCAAGAGCTGGTTCTTTGAAAGGATAAACAAGATTGGTGAACCTCTAGCCAGGCTAACCAAGAAACAAAGATAGAGTACCCAAATAAACAAAATCAGAAACGAAAGATGTGATCTAACAACTACCCCAACAGAAATACAAAGGATTATGAAAAAATTCTATGAACAATTCTATTCCAACAAACTGGACAACCTAGACCAGTGATGGCGAACCTTTTGAGCTCGGCGTGTCAACATTTTGAAAAACCCTAACTTAATTCTGGTGCCGTGTCACATATAGAAATTTTTTGATATTTGCAACCATAGTAAAACAAAGACATATTTTTGATATTTATTTTATATATTTAAATGCCATTTAACAAAGAAAAATCAACCAAAAAAATGAGTTTGCGTGTCACCTCTGACACGTGTGTCATAGGTTCACCATCACTGACCTAGATGAAATGGAAATATTCTTAGAAAAATACAAGCTTCCAAAACTCAATCAGGAAGAATCAATAAACCTGAATAGGCTGATAACTACCAAAGAAATTTAAACAGTCATCAAAAAGCTTCCAGCAAACAAAGGCCCTTGTCCGGATGGCGTTACAGGAGAGTTCTACCAAACATTCAAATAAGAACTGAAATCTAACATCCTCAGACTATTCCAAAAAATTCAAGAGGAAGGCACATTTCCAATCTCTTTCCAGGAAGCCAGCATTACCCTAACT
>NW_005875361.1:7691-8481 GCF_000147115.1 Myotis lucifugus | reverse complement strand
GAGGGTAAAGGGGGGGAAATGGGAGTCATCTATAATAGTGTCAACAATAGAATAAAAACAACAATGATATACCACTACACTACACACCTATTAGGGACAAAAAGGATACATTATGAACTATGTATGTACTACTTTAATAAAATTAAAAAATTTAAAAAGAAAGAATTTTGTCCAGAAAGGAGTGTTGTTGAAATGTTGTTTTTTTATTTTTATGGTAAAGATAAGGAAGCTTCAGAGCCCCTGTGAGGGCTGGATTTGTTCTGGGGGAGACAGCAAGCAAGTTGCAACTGGCAGCATTTTGGAAAACCTGCCTGAAATGATTTAAAAGAGAAAGGGACAGATTCCCCAAGCCTACAGTTATTTTTAATTTATTTTCTTATTTAAATAAAGTCATTTTTGACCTTATTAAAAAAATCCCCCTTCCCCCCCTCAAAATTAGTCATTCAGGTTTAGTAAACTTTAGGCCTCACAAAACCTGTGTTAGTCCCTTAGGGTTGAGGTCCCCAAAGGAGTTCGGATTCATTCATTATATTTATTTGCTCCTTTTAATTCTTGTTCTAGAGGGAGAGTGAGGACAGTTTTTTTACTCAGTAATTTTTATAGTAAGAATTGTATTGGAACCTGCTCCTTCTTTGGCTGCTTACGGGTTTACCTTACCGGGAACTCACAGAGACTTTAAGCCCTTTGAGCATAGGGACAGAGCTGTATTGTGTTTCTATAATACAGGCACAAAGTTAATACACTTTTATAAATATTGTTGAAGAAACTGATAAATTTCAGTGCCATGAGG
>NW_005875361.1:0-5676 GCF_000147115.1 Myotis lucifugus | reverse complement strand
CCCACTCTGACCACTGGGTACACTGGCTCTTGGATCTAAGGAGGTGCTAATTTAGCCTCTGCCTGAGGTACCCAGCAGGAGCTACGAAGAGATCTGCAGATTCCCCTTTCTTTTTGGGGGTTTGGAGGTGCCCAGATGAGGCCCAGCTGTGAAGCAATGCAAGCTGCTGTGGGGCCTTGGGCTTTCTCTTGAAAGTTCTGGGTCTGTCTGGCCCAGCAGCAGTTTGTTAGGTAATTTTCAGATTGCAAAGGGCCAGGGCATTCATATGCAAAAGCCTCTGCTGCAGCCTGGGTGGGGCGGGGTCTCAGGGAATCTACAGGGCGGAGCAAGCAGCTATGGCTGATTCTCAGCCCTGCCCTAAGGGGCCCCGCATCTCAGTATCCTGGTAATTGCTGCAAGACCTCTGAGGGAAAGCCGCCCTCAAGTTCCGAGTTCTGCCTGCTGCCAGACAGTCCAGTTTCTCCTGGTATGATTCCTGGTTCCCCAGAGACTTCCCGGAACTGGAGTTCAGAGCAGTCGGGAGCTTGTGACTCCCTCCTGATTCAAAAAGACAGCCAGGTCCTCAGGTGCCAGCCCCTTTCCGCGCGCTCGAGCCTCCGTACCTCTGCACTTTACTTCCGCAGCTCCTCTGAGTCTCAGTGTGCTTTTCTCTTTCCTTCTAGTTGTAGAATTTCCACTCAGCCAGCCTTCCTGTAGTTCTGGATGATGTCCGTTTTGTCTTTTAGTTGTATTTTTGAATTTGTTGTGGGAGGCAGCAATTTCCTGTGTTTACCTATGCCGCCATCTTGGTTTCTCCCTCATAGAGATTATTTTAAGTGATATTTAAACGTGTCGTACTATGAGGTGCAAAGTATTTTGCTTATTTCAAGAATGTTTGTGCATTCTTTCTGTAGTAAAGTGAATTATCAACGTGGTAAGTCTATTTGGGGGGTCTGCTTAAAATGGGGCACACTAGTACTAAATTTGGCTCGAACAATGACTAATGCGCACACCACGTGTGGAGTTAGATGGCTGTTGGACATACCCATTTCTTTGGTCCCTTCGCTCCCACAGCACTTGCTTCAACCAGAGGCAGTGTCTTGACCCTCCATGACCTCTTTGTCATGGCGACCTACCGCAGGCTTCTCCAGCCTGAGGCCTCAGCAGTCAGCTGGGTGCAGACCTTCCCAAGAGGGCAGCAACCCTGCCAAGGCATCAGGGGCGGGGACCCCTCGGCAGAGGCGGGGCTGGGAGGCACACGGGGAGGGAGAGCTTTTGGACCAGCCCCCTGAACCCAGCGGACTCACAGCAGCAGCTTCCCTCCTCCCCTCCCCTCCTCCCAGACTGCTGAGGGGAGCGGCAGCTGCTGGCGAGGTCAGGTGCGGGCTCGGGAGGGTGGGGATCCTGAGGGCTGTCAGGGCCAGGCGGGCAGCACTTCTTCCCAGGGTTTCGGAGGGTGTTGGGGTGAGGACTCGCCCCAGCCTCTGCGCTGGGGGCCTGGAGAGGAGGGAGGCTGCCCCGCCCCCACTGCTGGGTGGGACATTGCGGGGGAGGGGCTGTGGGTCCCTAGCCCAGACCCACTCTCCCAGGGGCCGGTCAAGGGCTCAGGTGCCTCCAAGGCCTCCGGACCTTGGGGGTGAGAAGGAGCATCTGGGTCCGCCCTGCAGTGAGTCCCTGGCTCGGGTGTCTGAGCTGCGGGCAGGCAGCAGGTGGCAAGAGTAGATGGAGAAACTCTTGGTGAGGTGCGCAAAACTTCTGCCTGGGCAGCGCCAGGGCCTCAGAGTTGTGGCGGATAACAAAGCACTGGCATCCTTGGCCTCAATGCTGGCGTGGGTGGTCTGAGAACCTGACAGGGTACGGATGTGCCTCTCCTGCCTCCACCTGGCAGGAGCTCTGCGTGCCGCCAGCGGAGGGAGGGTAGGGGCTGACCCAGCGGGAGCCACTTGCTGCTTGCCGCCCTCCACAGCTTGCCAGTCCCCTATGGCCTGAGGGAGGCAACCCATCTTCAGCTTTGGTTGTTTTGGGATGTTAGGGGACCCTGGCTCTTTTATATATATAGATAATCAACTCACAGAAAAAGAAACTAAAAAACAATCCCATTTACTATTACAACAAAAAAAATTAAGATACCTAGGAAAAAACTTAACTTAGGGGGGAAAAAGACCTGTACATGAAAAAACGACAGGGACATTGAAAAAAGGAGATAGAGGAAGACATAAACAAATGGAAGAACATACCATGTTCATGGATTGGTAGAATCAACATAATTAAAATGTCCATACTACCCAAAGCAGATTATAGATGCATGCAATCCCCATTAAGATACCAATGGCATATTTCACAGACCTAGAATAAACTCTCCAAAAATTCATCTGGAGTAGAAAAAAGACCCCAAATAGCCACAGCAATTCTGGGAAAGAAGAACAAAGTTGGAGGAAGTCAATACCAGATATCAAGCTATATTACCAAGCCACGGTTCTCAAAACTGCCTGGTACTGGCACAAGAAGAGACATATAGACCAATGAAACAGAACAGAGAACCCAGAAATCAACACAAGCCATTATGCTCAATTAATATTTGACAAAGGAGGCAAGAGCATACAATGGAGTCAAGACAGTCTCTTCAATAAATGGTGTTGGGAAAATTGGACAGATAGATGCAAAAAAAATGAAACTAGACCACCAACTTACACCATACACAAAAATAAACTAAAAATGGTTAAAGGACTTAAAAGCAATATGGGAAACCATAAAAATATTACAAGACTCCATATGCAGCAAAATATCAAACAAAATATCTTTACCAATGCAGCTCCTAGGGCAATGGAAACTAAGGAGAAAATGAACAAATGGGACTACATCAAAATAAAAAGCTTCTGCACAGCAAAAGAAACCATCAACAAAACAACAAGAAAGCCCAGAGCATGGGAGAACTTATTTGCCAATGGTATCTCAGATAAGGGTTTAATCTCCAAAATCTATAGGGAACTCATACAACTTAACAAAAGGAAGATAAACAATCCAATCAAAAAATGGTCAAAGGACTTAAATAGACACATTTTGACAGAGGATATACAGAAGGCGGAGAGACATGAAAACATGCTCACAGTCACTAATCATCTGAAAGATGCAAATCAAAACAATAGTAAGGTACCACCTCATACCTGTCAGAATGGCTATCATCAACAAATCAACAAACAAGTACTGGAGAGGATGTGGAGAAAAAGGAACCCTCGTACACTGCTGATGGGAATGTAGACTGGTGCAGCCACTGTGGAAAATAATATGGAGTTTCCTCAAAAAGTTAAAAATGGAACTCCCATTTGACCCAGTAATACCATTTCTAGGACTATATCCCAAGAAACCAGAAACACCAATCAGAAAGGATATATGCACCCCTATGTTCATAGCAGCACAATTTAAAATGGCTAAGATTTGGAAAAAACCTAAGTGCCCATCAGCAGATGAGTGGATTAAAAAACTGTGGTACATCTACACAATGGAATACTATGCCACTATAAAAAAGAAGGAACTTTTGTCATTTGCAACAGCATGGATGGAACTGGAGATCATTGTATTAAGCGAGATAAGCCAGTCAGAGAAAAATAAATATCACATTATCTCACTCATTTGTGGAATATAATGAACAACATAAACTGATGAACAAAAACAGATCCAGAGACAAATGGCAGGGGAGGTGGGGGAGGTTAGAGAGCAACCAAAGGACTTGTATGCATGCATATTAGCATAACCAATGGACACAGACACTGGGGCAGTGGTGGCTTGCCTGGGGAGGGAAGGGCTGGGGGTGCAGGTGGGGGTCAATTGGGGAAAAAGGAGATATATGTAAAACTTTAGACAATAATAAAAAACAGAACTCTCATTTGACCCAGTAGTACCACTTATAGGAATATATTCCAAGAAACCAGAAACAGCAATCAGATAGGATATATGCACTCCTATGTTCATAGTAGCACAATTTACAATAGCTAAGATTTGGAAACAGCCTAAGTGCCCATCATCAGATGAGTGGATTAGAAAACTGTGGTACATCTACACAATGGAATACTACTCTGCTATAAAAATGAAGGAACTTAGCATTTGCAACAGCATGGATCTAACTGAAGAGCATTATGCTAAGTGAAATAAGCCAGTCAGAGAAAGATAAATATCACATGATCTCACTCATATGTGGGATATAATGAATAAGATAAAGTGATGAACAAAAATAGATCCAGAGACAAGGTAACATTGAACAGACCATCCACCCTCAGAGAGAGGGCGGGGGAGGGAGGGGATTAGAGATCAACCAAAGGACTTGTATGCATGCATATTAGCATAACCAATGGACACAGACACTGGGGCGATGGTGGCTTGTCCTGGGGGGTAGGAGTGGTTGGGGGAGTCAATTTGGGAAAAAGGAGACATATGTAATACTTTAAACAAACAAACAAAAAATTAATAATAAATTATTTAACCCTACAACTGAAAGAATTAGAAAGAGCACAACAAGAATAGCCCAGAGTAAGGAGAAGGAAATAATAAAGATTACAGCAGAAATAAATGACATATAAATTAAAAAAAGAATACAAAAATAAAATGAAACCAAGAGCTGGTTCTTTGAAAAGATTAGCCAGACTCATAAAAAAGCAGAGAATTGGACCCAAATAAATAAAATAAGAAATGAAAGCTGTGAAGTAACCACTGATATCACAGAAATCATGTAAGAAAATACTATGAACAACTATATGCCAACAAGTTGGGCAATGTGGATGAAATGGACAAATTTCTAGAAACATACAGTCTCCCAAAAATGAATCAGGAAGAATCAGAAAACCTGATAGGCCAATAACAACTGATAAAATAGAAGGAGTAATAAAATAACTCCTAGCAGCCCTACCTGGTTAGGCTCAGTGGATAGAGCATTGGCCTATGGACTGAAGGGTCCCAGGTTCAATTCCAGTTAAGGACACATGCTCAGTTTTCAGGCTCGATTCCCAGTTGGGGATGTGCAGGAGGCATCTGATCAATGATTTTCTCTCATCATTGATGCTTCTATGTCTCCCTTCCTCTCAAAAATAAAATAAAATAAAATAAAATAAAATAAAATAAAATCCTATATAAGAAAAGGGTAATATGCAAATTGACCCCAATGTCAGAACGACAATGAGTTATCACCTCACACCTGTCAGAATGGCTATCATCAACAAATCAATAAACGACAAGTGTTGGCAAGGTTGTGGAGAAAAGGGAACCCTAGTAAATTCCTGGTGGGAATGCAGACTGGTGCAGCCACCGTGGAAAAGAGTATGGCGTTTCCTCAAAAAATTCAAAATGGAACTGCCATTTGACCCAGTGATCCCACTTCTAGGAATACATAAGAAAGCTGAAACATTCATCAGAAATAATATATGCACCCCTCTGTACTGTTCATAGCAGCACAATTTACAATAGTTAAGATTTGGAAACAGCCTAAGTGCCCATCTGAAGTGTATAAAAAGATCATGGTACATTTACACAATAGAATACTACATGGCAATAAAAAATAAAGAACTCTTACCATTTGCAACAGCATGAATGTACCTGGAGAATATTATGCTGAGGAAAATAAGCCAGTCAGAGAAAGGTAAATATCACATGATCTCACTCATATATGGAATCTATTGAACCAAATAAACTGATGATCAAAAATAGACC
>NW_005875360.1:0-12403 GCF_000147115.1 Myotis lucifugus | reverse complement strand
ATACAACAATGAATTATCAGAAAGAGAAACTAAAAAAACCATTTATGCATTGCAGCAAAAATTAAGATACTTAGGAATAAACTTAACCAAGGATATAAAGGACTTGTACTTAACAAAAGGAAGATAAACAACACATTCAAAAAATGGGCAATGGATCTAAATAGATACTTTCGAAAGAGGAGATAAGGAAGGCCAAGAGACATATGAAAATATGCTCAAAGTCACTAATCATCCGAGAGCTGCAAATCAAAACAACAATGCGGTACCATCTCACGCCTGTTAGAATGACTATCATCAACAAATCACTAATGACAAGTGCTGGCAAGGATGCGGAGTAAAAGGAACCCTCATGCATGGTTGGTGGGAATGCAGACTGGTGCAGCCACTGTGGAGAACAGTAGGGAGTTTCCTCAAAAAACTAAAAATGGAACTCCCATTTGACCCAGTGATCCCACTTCTAGGAATATATCTCAAGAAAACAGAAACACCAATCAGAAAGGATATATGCACCCCTATGTTCATAGCAGCACAATTCACCATAGCTAAGATTTGGAAACAACCCAAGTGCCCATCAGCAGATGAGTGGATTAAAAAACTGTGGTACATCTACACAATGGAATACTATGCTGTGGTAGAAAAGAAGGAGTTCTTACCATTTGCAACAGCATGGATGGAACTGGAGAGCATTATGCTAAGTGAAATAAGCCAGTTGGAGAAAGAAAAATATCACATGATCTCACTCATTTGTGGAATATAATGAGCAACATAAACTGATGAACAAAAACAGATCCAGAGACAGAGAAGCATCGATCAGACCGTCAAATCTCAGAGGGAAGGTAGAGGAGGGTGGGGGTAAAGGAGAGAGAGTAACCAAAGGACTTGTATGCATGGATATAGGCCTAACCAATGGACACAGACACCAGGGGGGTGAGGGCATGAGTTGGGGGGGGAGGTATGAGGGGGCAATAGGGGGATAAGGATACATATGTAATACCTTAATCAATAAAGAAAAAAAATTTAAAAAAGAACTCCAAAGTAAAAAAAAAAAAAAAAAAGGACTTGCATCCCCCCCAAATCACAGGCCATTGAAAAAGAGATAGAGGAAAATATAAACAAGTGGAAGAATATACTGTGTTCATGGATTAGTAGAATTAACGTCATTAAAAGGTCCATACTTTCTAAAGCAATCTACAGATTCAATTCAATTCCTATTAAAATACCAACAGCATATTTCACAGATCTACAAATACTCCAAAAATGTATATGGAACTAAATAAGACCCCGAATAGCCACTGCAATCTTGAGAAAGAAGAACAAAGTTGGAGGGATTACAATACCTGATAGCAAGTTATACTACAAAGCCACCGTAATAAAAACAGCCTGGTACTGGCACACCAACACGCATATAAATCAATGGAACAGAAGAGACCTAAGAAATAAACCCAAGACATTATGCTCTGTTAATATTTGACAAAGGAGGCAAAAGCATACAATGAAGTGAACACAGTCTCTTCAATAAATGATGTTGGGAAAATTGGACAAGTACATGAAAAAAATGAAACTAGACCATCAACTTACATCACACATAAGAATAAACTCAAGATGGATAAAAGAGTTAAATGTAAGTCATAAAACCATAAAAATCCTAGGAGAAACCATAGGCAGCAAAATCTCAGATATTTCTTGTAGCAATATGTTTACAGATACATCTCCTAGGGCAGTGGTCGGCAAACTCATTAGTCAACAGAGCCAAATATCAACAGTGCAACGACTGAAATTTCTTTTGAGAGCCAAATTTTTTAAACTTAAACTATATAGGTAGGTACATTGTTATTAACTTAATTAGGGTACTCCTAAGCTGGCCTTTGTTAAAAATGTCCTCAATCTGTATACTTGTTTCAGTTAGATGAGTGTGGATGGGAGAGTTGGAAGGGGTTGACCTCAGCGAATGTACCTCAAAACGATGTACCTCCCCCTCGCTGCGTATCCTGTGGCCCGCCTGCGCCACATCTCCCATCGCCCAACCGACCGACGCCCCCCACTTCTTCTAAAGCCACTTCTTCAAAATAGACTCGCCCAGGCCGAAAACTGACTTCTGCGCATGGGCCACGAAGTTTCAATCGCACTGTACATGCGCTCCCGCACGTGGTATTTTGTGGAAGAGCCACATTCAAGGGGCCAAAGAGCCGCATGTGGCTCGTGAGCCACAGTTTGCCGACCACTGTCCTAGGGCAAAGGAAACTAAAGAGAAAATAAACAAATGGGACTGCATCAAAATAAAAAGCTTCTCACAGCAAAAGAACCATCAACAAGATGAAAAGGGAGCCCACTTTATGGGAGAACGTATTTGGCAATGACACATCTGATAAAGGGTTAATATCCAAAATATATAAGGAACTCATACAACGTAACAGAAGGAAGACAAACAATCCAATTAAAAATGTGCAAAGAACCTAAATAGACACTTCTACAAAGTAGACATACAGAAGGCCAAGAGACATATGAAAAAATGTTCAGTCACTGATCATCAGAGAAATGCAAATTAAAGTGACAATGAGGTATCACCTCACACCTGTCAGAATGGCTACCATAAACAAATCACAAATCAACAAATGGCGAGGATGAGGAGAAAAGGAAACCCTAGTACACTGCTGGTGGTAATGCAGACTGGTGCAGCCATTCTGGAAAACAGTATGTAGTTTCCACAAAAAAATTAAATATGGAACTGAGTGACCCAGTGATCGCACTTCCAGGATTATATCCTAAGAAATCTGAAACACCAATCAGAAAGAATGTATGCACCCCTTTGTTCATAGCAGCACTATTACAATAGCTAAGATCTAGAAACAGCCCAGCCCAAGTGCCCATCAGTAGATGAGTGGATAAAAAAGCTGTGGTACGTTTACATCATGGAACACTATATAGCAGTGAAAAAGAAGGATCTCTTCCCCTTTGAGACAGCATGGAGGGACCTGAAGAGTATTATGCTCAGTGAAATAAGTCAGTCAGAGAAAGACAAGTATCACATGATCTCATTCATATGTGGAATCTAATGAACAAAATAAACTGATGAACAAAATAGATCCAGAGACACACAAGCATAGGACAGACTGCAGAATATCAGAGGGAAGTCGGGGTAGGGTGGTTGGTTGTTAAGAGATCAAGCAAAGAACTTGTAAGCGTATATGCATAGTCCATGGACTCAGACACTAGGTTGGTAAAGGCCTGGGGTCGGGGGTGGGGTTAGGTTGGAAAGGGTCAATGGAGTAGGAAGGGGGACATACGTAATACTTTCAACAACAAAGATTTCTTTAAAAAGAAACACACACACAAAAATTCAAAAAATGTGAATTTCCTCCAAAAATATATATAAATAAAATCAATAAGCATATTCTCAAGTGAGGATGCTAAAAAGTAATTAAGCATGACCAGTGTTGCTCAGTGGTTGAACATTGGCCCATGGAACAGGAGGTCACAGTTCTATTCCAGGTCAGGACAAGTGCCGGGGTAGTGTGCTCGATCCCCAGTAAGGAGGCAGATAATCAATGATTCTCTCTCATCACTGATGTTTCTATCTCTCTCTCCCTCTCCCTTATTCTTTGAAATCCATTAAACAAAAATTGAAAAAAGTAAGTAAAAAGTAATTAAGAGCCTTTAGGTTGATTCTAATTCTCTATGAAAATATTTCCAGAATCTTGTGATTCATACTAATTGTTCATTTATTAATGGTTACATGTTTAAAAATATTTTTCTTAGGTAAATTTCATTTTGAAATAAAACAAATAAGACATTTTAATAATGATAATGCTTTTTAACTCCATTGTTGGGAAAAAATATTAAAACACATATCTGAATTAAATGACATCCTTGCTCACAATTGCGTACAGGTTGAGTCTATTACATAATGAAATCCAGGCATGAGCCATTCTTTAGAATTTCTGCTAATCCTCTCAGCTCTAACTCTCCTGCTTTCCTACTGCCTTTGCATAGAGCATTATCAATTTTAAGAAATATATGTTTCACAGATGCTCCTGCTTTAAGCAAAACTTACTTTTTGAGGGTAGACAGTTCAGAGAGGAATAAACATTTTCATACAAATTCTAACATTTTTACTTGTCAAAACTCAAAATTCAAATTGGTCATCTAATAGCATTCTAATATTTGCTTTCTCAGGAATCCTGTGATCATCACTTCCTTGTCCGATCTCTGTAAAATTTTCAGATCATTCCGTTAGAATGGTGGTCTATCTCAATTACACATTTAACCCAAAAGCTCATACAAGGTAAAACTTTTTCAGAGATAATTGCCTAAAATACAATATCAGAAATGGGTAAAATTTAGTTGTGTTCAATATTTATTATTCAGAAGGCAGATTGGTAAAGAAAAAACTTTCAGGCTTCTTTGCAAATTAGATGTTTAGATAAGCAATCTTAGCTTAGAAAAACGATAAAATAAGAGATAGATTTTTTAAAAAATCAATAGGGATTTTTAATAAAGGACACATCCTACATATAAGGTAACAATCTTTGGTTTTTAAACCTCATAGATTTAGATAAAATTACTTCCACAATACTGCTACAGAGTGGAACAAACAAAAATTTCTAATTGGACCATCTTATTCAAATTCTTGTTAGAACAGTAGTATTTTAACTACTTAAGCAGCTGAACAAGCAACTTAATTTATCAAAACCTCATTTTAACTTCACTTTTCCTATCTGTGCAATAGGAATGTGGCAAGAATTCTAGAGTAAAGAGTTTGCACACCCTCCTTCATCTCCTGTCTCTTAGAGCAGATAGTCACCAGAGCTTTGTTGAATTGGAAAAGGACATGTAACAAGAGGACAACTGGAAAAGATAGAGAACGGCTTGCTTTACCTGAGAAAAATGAGGAAATTGTTGAGAGTATGAAACTGGACTAGGAGGAAACAGGAGGAGTGGCTAGAGAGAGAGAGGAATGGATAGAACAGAACAAGGCCAGAGGAACTGATGTTGGGAGAACAAAGAAAGTTGGGAGTTTGGGAGATAACATTGCTTAAACATTTTTAGAAGAATTTCTGAGACACACGAAATGGAAAACCAATCTCCGCAAGAATACTTCAGTGAATATTTAGAACATTTTTCACTCCTTTTTCTAAATTTTGTTTTAATCCTCACTCAAGGATATTTTTCCATTGATTTCTAGAGAGAATGGAAGAGATAGAGAAAGATAGAGAGAACTATCAAAGTGAAAGAAACAGGTCCTCCTGCATTCACCAGACCAGGGCCCGTGTTAGGGAGGAGCCTGCCACTGAGGAATGTGCCCTTGACCAGAATCGAACCTGGGACCCTTTACTCCGCAGGCCGACACTCTATCCATTGAGCAAAACTGGCTAGAACTTCACTACTTTAGAGACCAGTATGAGTGGTGTGTGTGTGTGTTGTGAAAGAGAGATGGGGGAGAATCTTTTTCTGGATTGTAAAATATCAAAATTTTCTTTGTCAAGAGCAAGTAGGGTCAAATGACCTGGTTAACAAGGATAATGCTGGCCTTGCTGGACTGTGATAACAGCTATAATTATTTATTACATTGTCTGACCCATGGCAAGTGAGCAATAAGTAGCAGTCATTTGCCGCAGCCTACTGCAAAGAATTGTTAACAACAGCCATGATTTCAATATTAGCCATGTTCCCAAGCCGTGTGCTCAGGCTTCCAAATTGTATCGGATGCTATCAATAGTTGCTGAAAAAGGTAAAGATGCCACTATTGTTATTTAGGAATAAAAATATTCCACTGGCTCCTGGAGGCATCAACACTGACAGGAATCATTTCATCATCAACAACAAAAGAGAAGCTGCTGAAGTGAACTGAAGAGATCGTGCAGGAATGGATAGGTCATTTCAACTAAGACCGTGTTCGCATTAGGTACTATCCACTTGATACTATCGCTGTGCTAGAAGCTGGGGTACTTGTCATAGCAATTTGATTCTTTTTCTCACAGTTGTGCAGAATCAATAGATTAGAAACCCCGTGCAGTCGGAGAGGAATAAAATGAGTCAATTTCTTTTAAAACTGATTTATGCTAATCCTACAGCATGATAATTAGCCTAGTGAATAGTGTCAAGTGCTGTGACCATTTCTCCCAAAGCCAGTTATAAAACTGATTTTAAAATACTTAAAACATGCTGCCACTTGAAAATGAAATGAAATGACCCTCTGTGTGGTAAGCGCTTACTGCAATGAATTTGAATCTTCTCCAACATCCTGTTATTATTTGATGACTGACACGGCCTTTGATTTATTTATTGCCTTTCAAAACAGAGAGGTGGGTCCTGCGGATCTGAAATCTCGGGTTTGATTTCTAGCTCCATTAATTCACCAAGTTGTAATAAGCAAAATATTTGACCCATGTTCCTGATATCAAAGCATTTAAAGATATTTAGTAAAACGGGCCACAGGAATGCCTATTAAACCAATAAATGATTAACATGGTACATATGTTTAAGATAAATATTCAGGGCATTATAGTGAAAGATGCTGACTAGAAGACCCAGTTATAAAATGCTTTCCAATGAATTGCCCTGGAGGCCTGTGAATTTATTACCAATATACACATATGTATAGAATTTGAATATTGATGACACAATCTGGCCCATGTCTCTTTCCTCCTGACAAAAGAATTACCGCACCATGTGTATGCAAACCACTGAGGCAAAGATCCTCCTCCCCTCTCAGATCATTTGGTGCTTCCAGGCTTGTGGCCAAGGCAGCAGGAAAATAGTGAACTATACAGACTATCCTGGTAGCCACCACCTGAAGGGCCATGTGTGCTTATAGCAGGTAAGCCTAAGGCCTCAGCTCAGAGATTCCTCCTCCGGACTGAGGGCTCTGGAACTTGGACTGGTCAGCTCTCTGATCTTTGTGCATTTTGTGAGGTCCTATTGGTAGATGAGGCGTTCCACACCTTGGTCTGTGTGGAGAAAGAGTCCTGCCTTCTCCATCATCTGAATAAATGTACTCACAGAATACCCCTCTTTTAAAAAGCATTCCCAGAGGTGGTTCTAATGATCAGCTAGGTTGGGAACGATGAACCTATTCTATAGCAGTGCTACTTGAAGAAGCTAGGGTTCTCTTTCCCGCCCTTTTACACATTTAAGTTGAGATAAGGATAGCAAATGAGAATATAGGTTTAAAATTTTAATAGCAATTTGATGAGTACTTTTATGATTTTTTAATCTAATAATAGTTTGCATTTTGTATGTCTGGTGTGTGTTTTTTGCTAGTAATTTGTTTTACTACATTTTAAAAAGTACGAGGGGGTGGAAACTGAACTAGGTCACAGGCTGTGGTCGAGAGAGGATAAATGAATGATATTGCTCTAAGTTCTGCCATCCTGAACTTTTGTTAATAAAACATAAAATAATTTCCAATGACCCAAGGAGAGGTTACACAGGTACAGGAAAGTCAATTTGAAACTATCAACTCAACAAGTTAACCATTTTGCTTTTACAGAATAATTTTCAGCTGCATGGACAGAGACTAACTAATTCAGTTGTTGATCAATGCAAGCTGTTAACATTTCTACTGTAGTGAAGCAGCGTCAATCCCACTCAAGGAAATCAGTCAGGAATGTCAACCTGTTGTTTGGATGAACTTATTATGTGATTGACTCATCTATTTCAGTGGTTTCAATGTTGCCTGTGTAGACAACCATCCTTCTAGGAGACAGCTTTTTTGGGTACAACTTTTCTTGTAGTTGATACTGTACTAAGTGTGTGAATTTGAGTTTTACTCCATATATGAATACTTATCTAATACTTTAGGCGTCATCCAAATGTCTGAGGCTCTAATTAAGAAAAACTGTAATGTCACTCCTAAATTTTGACATGTTTTAAAAACACAGTCTGAGCCAGTATACCAATGATGTGTGATACAAAGCTACTCTATATGAGGTCCTCCCAAGTCAGGTAAATGATTTACCCCCCATCTGTCTCAGTGTCTTCCTTTGATGAATGAAAACTTTGTAGCAAGTGAACTCTATGGTACCTTCCAGCTCCAAAATTAACTTTACTAGAAATAAATGTATGCTCATCTAAACATTGCACAAAAGGGTTTTTGTAAGATAGTATACCAATAGTTATTTTTTTCAAAGAAATTAGCAATTGTAATGGAACAGTAAAGAGAAAAATAATATGAAACCATTTCTAACTAAAAGTGTACAAGTCAGCTGAAGTAAACTTTATTGTTGAACTATGTATGTCAGATGAGAAAAGCCCACAGAATGTGTATATATTAGAGTTTGTGGAAGGGAATAATGAAAAGTCAGTTATGCTTTAGCTACAGCAGCATGAAAATATCCAAAGGATGTATAGTTCAACACACAATTCTCCAGAAGATTCTTATAATAGTAAGGTTCTACTGGGATCCATCCACTTTCCCTCTCATTTATTGAGACATGTGTTTCAACTATATTTGTAGCAGTTACAACTCTTTAAAACCAAAGAGCATGCATAAAACACAGTATTGCTGGAGTAGTAAAATATCTTTCTGGAATACTTTCTTTAAACAGCATACTTTTTATTTAAAGACTCTTCCATATCACAGTTCAAAAATTATGTATCCCCCCCACTTGGTGTGGTATGTGAGGGATTTACTATTAATATCAAGCATTATTCTATCGTGGACATTATAAGAGACAAATTTAGATAACCTTTTTTTTTAAATTTGAGAACAGATTTAGAATTACAGAAAAGTTGCTGGTAGTACAGAGAGTTTCTATATACCCTTCACCCAGTTTCAATTATTGTTAACACCTTAGGTTCTATAATACATTGCCACAATTAAGAAAACCAAAGTCAATACTTTGTTCAGTGTTAATTGACTTTTACCTAATGTCTACTTTCTGATCCAGGATCCCATCTAGGGCACACATTACATTTAGTCATCATGTAACCTTAGTGTCCTCTAGACAGAAGAAATTTCTCAGATTTTCCTTGTTTAGATGAACTTCAGAGTTCTGAGGAATACAAAATGAGTATTTCGCAGAGTGTCCTTCAATTCGGATTTTTCTGCTCTTTTTCTTGGGATTAGACTAAAGTTAGAGTTTTTAGGAGAAAGACCACAGAGATAAAATGCCATTCTTATCACATCACATAATGGTACATGCTATCAGTGGGACTTACATGGATGGCTTTACCCTTGATCACATGGCTGAAGCAGTGTTGTTCAGGTTTCTCCAGTGTAAAATTATTCCTTGCTCCTTCCATACTCTACTTTTAGAAAACAAGTTACCAAACAGCCCACACTCAAGGAGTAGGAGTTACATACACTTCACCTCCTTGACTGGGAAGTATCTAGCTAAATTATTTGGACATTTATGCATAGGAAATTCACACCACAGACATTTCTAATATCTATTTTCTAGCCTATTATGTCACATTGTCAAATAAAACAAAGATTTTTTTTTCAAAATCCATGAGCTGTGGATGACCCAATAAAACAGAAAGTTGGGAAAATTTTATTGACCTTCCCATTCCACTTTTATGTGTTGGTTAACTGTCGATTTTTCTTTAAACTAGTCACTTTCAAAAGGAGATCATTACTTATTCCACACCAGTTTTCATTTAACCAGTGTCATATTTTGTAATTGGTATTCAAGATACTAATTCCCCTTACTTACAGAGGCTAAAGAGCCACAGAGAGAGGGCTGTGCAAAGATGTACACTGCATATGCCTAGATGGAGGGGAGAGGCCATAGACAGATCTAGATAGGAAGTGAGGGTGGGATTTTGTAGATCCAGTTATCGAATTAATGTGACCTATGCTCATTTTCCATGCAACCGACATACTTCTCATTTATTTGAGATTAAACATATCCATATCTTGATTTAAAATCGATTTTATTTTCAAACATTAGCAATGGCATTTTATTAGTTCACGTACATGTCATCACTATTAAGAACACCCCCCAAATCTGGAGGTAGAGCTCTGAGTAAGTGCAGGGTATTTACTCTTTCTTTTAGCATATACTTAGGGATTACAATTACTGAGATAAAACGATGCCAGGAATCTTTTGTCAAGTGTGAGATAAACAGTATAGGAAGTGCTATAAGAATCTATAGAGAGGACAATCTCAAAAGGTTATGATGGTCTCAAAGGCCTCATGGAGAAAAAAAAAAAAGTGAGCTGGGCCTTAAAGATTACAATTTTGGCTAAAGGTGAGGACATGCCCAAGGTCAGAAGGTAGACCTCTTTGGTTAGAATAGTTTTCACATAACAGGGGGGTCAGAGAAATAATGAAAAGTTGGTAAGTGGAACAGACTTTGGAAGTCATTGAAATCAAGTAAAGTGTCAATGGGTTGAGACTTAAGTTTTTAAAGATGTGTAGTGATTTATTTAAATAATGTATTGATATTAACTTTTGCTGATCTTAAAACAAAGAACACTTACTGATGGAAAAAAAATGCAGAGAAGAAAAGATTTTCCATCTGGGAACTACTATAAACACTTACTTTATATCCTAAGGAAGTGCGAATGTGTGTGCGTTTACATATGCATTTATTCTTTTAAAAATATTTTTATTGATTCCAGAGAAAGGAAGAAAGAGAAAGAGAGAAAAACATTAACCTGAGAGAGAAACATCGATTGGTTTCCCCCACCACGTAACCCAACTGGGAATGGAACTCACAACCTAGGCATGTGCCCTGACTGGGAATCGAACCCGCCTCCTTTTGGTGTACAGGATGACGCTCCAACCAACTGATCACATCGGCCTGGGCTGCATTTACCCTTAAGATATTATAACTATATAGTAGCTTATATTGTCCTATGAACATTTCCCTCTGTCATTACTATTCATAATTATTTTAGTTATTTTGTCTTAGCTATGACTCATGTAAAAAGCATGAGTATTGTTCTAAACTGGGTGTTTTATTTCATTTGTTTACTTTCACAGCTGATAGATTACACTGTACTTTATGATCTTTTTATTTCAGATAGGAAGTATTTTCATTTTGTTGTTAATACTTAATCCCAATTTTCTCAAATCATATGTGTCACAACTAATTTTGTGAGATAATTTTTTTTTAATCAAAAGGACAGGCTTTCAGAACCAAGACATCATAAATTTAATGCTATATTATCAATTTTATTAGGATTTTAAAAATAACATTTAAGCCCTAACCGGTTAGAGCATCAGCCTGTGGACTGAAGGGTCCCGGGTTTGATTCTGGTCAAGGGCATGTACCTTGGTTGTGGGCACATCCCCAGTCGGGAGTGTGCAGGAGGCAGCTGATCAATGTTTCTCTCTCATCAATGTTTCTAACTCTATCCCTCTCCTTTCCTCTCTGTAAAAAAAATCAATAAAATATATTAAAAAATAATAACATTTATGTTTAAGTTAGGTTTAAATGGTTTTAAGTTTTATTGTCTATATTTTAAATTAAACTTGCTTAGATGTGAGCTTATTTGTTTGATTTATTTCTCTGTAGTGATAATTTTAAAGGATGATGACATAGATTTTATCTTTTAGTTTAAAAGAAATAATAATGCATTGAAAACATAAGAAAAAAATTCAGAATTTAACTAACATTGATACAATCACTGAATAGATTTCGAAGAATGTATTTAGAACAAACAATTTGATTTGTTTCTGGTTTTTAAAAATAAATTTTAAAAAAATATGACTTAACCCCCTACATCATATATATCAAGATTTCTGTTTGATATGCCCATTGGACAGCCAAGCAGAACTCAGAGACTTTGAAGCTTCAGGCCTGAGAGTTTGTGCGATATTTAAAGTCATGAGATTAGAGAGAAACCAAGATGGCGGCATAGGTTAACGCCGGAGTTTGCTGCCTCGAACAACCACTTCAAAAATACAACTAAAAGACGGAACGGACATCATCCAGAACCACAGGAAGGCTGGCTGAGTGGAAGTTCTACAACTAGGAGGAACCGAGAATCAGAGGAGGCGCAGTGCTGAAGTAAAATACTAAGGTGCGGAGTGCGTGCGGCGCGGGCTGGTGGCTGAGGGCGCGGTTGCCTGTTTCAATCCGGAGGGAGCCTCAGAGCTCCAGATCCGGGCGAGTCTCTAGGGACCCAGACTCAAACCGGAGAAGCAGGACTGTCTGGCTTCGGTCCCTCCGAGGTTTGCAGCGGTTGCTGGGACAGAGAGGCAGAGCCCCTGGGGACAGACTGAGAGCAGCCATAACTGCTCCCTCCTCCGCCCTGTTGATCCTGTGGGACCCGCCCCACCCAAGCCCTGCACAGAGGCATTTGCCGAATAGCCTCAGGCAAAGGCTAGATTAGCACCTCCCTAGAGGACACAAGTTCTTCCACTGCAGACACAGCTGATTATCACAGCCAGTCGGCCTGGAGGGTCAAATCCCTCTAGTATTAACTACAACAATCAAGGCTTAACTACAA
>NW_005875359.1:0-12403 GCF_000147115.1 Myotis lucifugus | reverse complement strand
CACACTCTGACCAGCTTAGACACACTCCTGAAGAAGGGAAAACCTAGAATTTATGTAATAGTTTTCTGTCATTTCAATTAAATGTGGCTCTACATAGAAATAAAATTGAATAATAAAAATATAAAGCAATAATTCTTTTTTAAACTATATTTTGTAATTGTTTCACATGTGCAGAACAGTTGCAAGAATAGTACAAAGAAGTCCCTCATTGCAGATTATGGATGTGTTCTGTCAGCCTTTCTTACTATATGTAGATACCCATTGTTATCTGTTGTACTGGTAACAACGTGAAAGCAATCTGCAGTTATGATGCCCATCATTCCTAAATATTCCATTGTTTACCTCTCCAAAACAAAGACACACTCCTATACTCCGTAGTCCCTACATACTATCTACCTCTCCATACTGGCCTACCTCTCCATGCTAGCCTACAAATCAGGAGGTGAACAATGATGCAATACTACCACCCAATCCACAGATGCCATTCAAATTTCAATAATTTCCCCAATAATGTTTCTTTTTGCTTCATGACCTAGAAATCTATGTTGAATTTAGTTGTCATGTCTCTTCAGTTTTGTTTGGTCTGGAACACTTCCTCAGTGTTTCTTTATTTCTAATCTTGAAATAACATGATCCTCAACATGAATTCAAATTATTTCTCCCAACTATATTCAGGCCATTCATTCTTGGTAGAAACAGCATACAAATGATGCTTTTATAGAAGCACATACGTTGCGTTGTCCTCGTCCTACTGCTAGTGATGTTAAGTTTGATCACTTAGTCAAATTAGTGTGTACCGGGCTTCTCCATTTTGAAGTCTCTATTTCTACCTTTTGTAATTAATTCCTTTTCTGTGAGGAGAAATTCTGATATTACACTATTCTTCTGTTACATATTAAACCTCCAACTGAATTTAGCATCCATTGATGACTTTCACCTGAATCAGCCATCTAATATAATAAAAGAGAAACATGCAAATTGACCGCACCTTCGCTATGCCCCCAAGCCACACCCACCAGCCAATCAGAGCGACTATATGCAAATTAACCCAACCAAGACAGCGGCCAGTAGCCACGGAGCTGGAGCAAGGAGGAGGCTTGGTTGCCTAGGCGATGGAGGAAGCCAAGCTTCCCACCTGCCCTGGCCAGCTGTGGCCTCTGCTAAAGGCAACAAAGTTTCAATTATAAAGGGTGTCCCAAAATTCATGCAAGAAGTAATTTTGATAGAAAACACAGGTTTATAATTAAAAATTGTAAATTTTTTATTGATTCATAAAGTATACAGTACAGGGTTATGTATGGAATAGCATATAGGGTAAATGGCCTCCACGGCTTTGCTGGCACATATACACTCTTTTGTTGAAATTTTCCATGACTGTTTTGCATAAATATGGCTGAATTTTGTTGATACAGCGCTCAATTTCCTCCTTCAAGGCATGGGTGGTCATGGGCTTGTTGGCATAAACCTTAGACTTCAAAAAAATCCCAAAGAAAAAAGTCCAACGGCGTTAAATTGCATGATCTGGGCGGCCAATTCTGATCACCAAAACAGGAAAATACACGACCAGGAAATGACTCATGCAGTAATTGAATTGTTTCTCGGGCTGTATGGCTTGTAGCACCGTCTTGTTGAAACCACATGTCGTCCACATCCATATCTTGCAATTGAGGAACAAAAAACTGGATTATCATGTTGTGATAGCGAGCACCATTAAATTAAAATCTTGCGTGAATTTTGGGACACCCTTTAGAAGATAAATAAATCCCAGATACCTGCTTCCAGCCAGCCTCCACTGTGAGCTAGAGTGGCTGGGGGCCCTGGCCAGCCTTCAAACAGCCATCAGCTCCTCACCCAGGCTGGCCACACCCTCATGGAGTGAGGGTCCCCACTGGGGGCCTTGGACAGCCTGCAAACAGTCATCAGCCCCTCACCCAGACTGGCCAGGCACCCCAGCAGGACCCCCCATCCTGAAGGGGGTGTGGCCAGCCTCCAAACAGCCATCAGCCCCTCACCCAGGCTGACCACACCCTCAAGGGGTGAGGGTCCCTTCTGGGCGGCTTGACCAGCCTGCAAACAGCCCTTAGCCCTTCACCCAGGCTGTCCAGGCACCCCAGCAGGACCCCCTTCCCTGAAGGGGGTGTGGCCAACCTGAAAACGGCCCTCAGCCCCTCACTCAGGCTGGCCAGGCACCCCAGCGGGACCCTCACCCTGATCCGGGACACCCTTCAGGGCAAACCAGCCAGCCCCCACCCATGAACCAGGCATATAATAAAAGGGTAATATGCAAATTGACCCTAACAGCAGAACGACTGGGAATGACTGGTCACTATGACACACACTGACCACCAGGGGCCAGACGCTCAATGCAGGAGCAGCCCCCTGGTGGTCAGTGCACTCCCACAGGGTGAGCTCTGCTCAGCCACAAGCCAGGCTGACGGCTGCCAGCACAGTAGTGATGGCGGGAGCCTCTCCCGCCTCCTCAGCAGTGCTAAGGATGTCTGACTGCAGCTTAGGCCTGCTCCCCGCTGGCAAGTGGACATCCCCCGAGGGCTCCTGGGCTGCCAGAGGGATGTCTGACTGCCAGCTTAGGCCCGGTCCCCCAGGGAGCGGGCCTACGCCAGCAGGTAGTCATCCCCCGAGGGGTCCCAGACTGCGAGAGGGCACAGGTAGGGCTGAGGTACCCCCCCCGCCAGAGTGCACAAATTTTTGTGCACCGGGCCTCTAGTAAGTCTATAATGGTTGTTAAATGGCTGATTTTCTATTTCCATCATCTGTCTCCATTTATTAGTTGTTATGCTATTGTAAGGAAGAACCTTTTCTTTCTTATTCATTTATTTATTATCTTTTTATAATATAGGGCTTTATTTTTATTATTTTTTAGTTTATTATATGTACACTTAATGAATTCTTATTTTATTAAATGGGTTAGTAATCCATTACTTTCATTTATTTTTTTGCAAAATGTGAATGATGTGTCCCCTTCAAGCTGAATCCTCATACTATCCGCCATAACAAGATGTCCCTCATCCCAGACCTGGAACCAAACATTTTCCCAAGAAGCTGTGGTTCCTTTTAATGGAGGGTGGTGTTCAGGAACCAAGATCTAGATACTCCATGTGTTCAATTCTATTGGGATGACATTGCTTTCAGGATCTCTCAGAAAACAGAATGAGGAAACACATGTATATATATCCACACATCTATAAACACACATCTGCATGTAACTAATATTGTAAAAAAGTTCCTATCTCTTATTTAAATTCCCCTGGAGATTCTTTCTCTCCTTCTCTCTGTTTATGTTTATAAATTTCTTCTTTGATAGTGAGAAACCCACTTTCTTTTTTCTTTCTTTTTTTAAAATATATTTTATTGATTTTTTACAGAGAGGAAGGGAGAGGGATAGAGAGTTAGAAACATCGATGAGAGAGAAACATAGATCAGCTGCCTCCTGCACACCTCCTACTGGGGATGTGCCCGCAACCAAGGTACATGCCCTTGGCTGGAATCGAACCTGGGACCTTTCAGTCCGTAGGCCGACGCTCTATCCACTAAGCCAAACCGGTTAGGGCAGAAACCCACTTTCTTTATCTTCTCTCTATCTCTCTCCTTCTCCATGTATGCAAACACACACACACACACACACACACACACACACACGCACGCACACACACTTATTTGCACCAACAATTTACTCCTCTATTATTACCAATCTCTAAATCACACTGGCTGTCTCTGCACCTACTCATTCTGCATATCCCCCAACCCACCCAGCTTCCTTGGCTTCCAGCTGTCCAGCTGATGCATCTGTGTGGCACTCTTGCCCCTTTGCGGCTGCAGCAGCTGGCCCTCTGTGAGGAGAATATCTTTCTTACGCACCTGATTTTTATGGCACTTATATATTCTTTGCAAAATGATTAATGTGTGAAACTCTAAATCAAGTCTCAGTTAAAATAATACCTCCTCGAAGCCTTCTCAGATCCTCCAAGGGAATCACTTTTTCCTACTTTTGTTTTTCCCATTTTCACCTCTGCCCTCAGGGTGTTAGGTCTTGAGTGAAGATTTCTTGCCTATTTCTTTCTGGCAGTTGTTTCCCGTGAAAGTACTGAAATTCAATGAGTTCTCTTTCTTTCACTCCATGTAAATATTATCGTTGTATCTGGCCTTCATTTTACTATTGCCTTCACTTGCTATCCAGCATGTTCTTTGTATATTTTTGTTTGGTCTCTGAATGCTGGCCCCATTCTGGGGTGCAAGTTTTGACCCTGTTTCCCCCCACCTGGACTAATTTTTTCCTAATTCCTGAAACCATTCATTTCAAGCCAGCCTCTACTGGAACTTGCATTCAGTGCTTCTATCATGGATTGCATAGTTCTTCTAACAGTTGTGCCCAACCTGCACATTATGCTATTAGCTCCTCAAGGTCAAAACTTTTCTCCTTGATTTTTATTGTCTCTATAGAACATAAACCAAGGCCTGGAACATGATGGATACTCAATAGATATTTTCTAAATTTGAATATGTGATAAACTAATTGTCTCTGATATCCCACACTAAGATAATTCCACATTTGGTTTATTGATCTGTGGCTAGAATTTGATTTAATAGTTATTTCCAGTATTATAAGTCCATCCTGTATAATATGGTCCAGTGCAGTATAGTGTGAGTAGAGGTCTGGAAAATTTCTTGAAAACAATGAAAAATAATGTATTTTTTTTGCTACATTTAATGTATTTATTTGTCCTATATTTGGAACTTCCAAAAGACTTGGATTAATGTGAAGGTAATTTTCCACAGAAAACCAAATTTAAGAAAAAACATTATTGATTTCTTTTGGGATTCTCAGTTTTCATAATTTCAGAATACTTTCACCCACCTAACAAATGAAGGCACCATACATAGAATTTTATTGGCCATTTCATATGTTTTTCAGGTGATGACTTGTCATTGAGAGGCTAAACTAATAGTTCAGAGACAATTATTTTCAATACAACACTTTAAAATGTAATATGTAAAGTGCCAATTAATTTTTAAAATCCCCATGTGTTAATTTGCTGACTTACCATTAGATAATATAAAAATAGTTCCAATAAATATAAAACTAAAAAAGTCTATGTACTTCATCTCTGGAACCTATAGGTGCACTGATGTTCAATTTCATTTCTTATGTGCTTTATCTTGCTAGCCTTGTAAGAAATATTAGGGATAAATTTATAGTTAGAATTTGAACTCTCTCTGTGTTTTTTTGTGTGTTTTTTGCATTTCCCTTAATAAGCAGATATCCAGGTACAGTTCTCTCAGAATTGCTTATATGGGGAGAGTCTTAGTTAATATTTGGTTAGTCAATTTAATTCATCATAAAGATTTTCTCATGCCCAAAGGAAAGATAAAGCAGGCTGTTTATAAACCCAATGTTCTATCCACTTAAAAACTAATGTGCAGTGAGAACTGGCAACCATCTAACCCTTATTCTCATGGATTGTTTAATTAATAAGAACTTGATAAGTGATTGGTGAATAGGCTTTCTTGGGGTTTCACTTTTGTTTCTCTCTTCTTGTTCAGTTTCTTTCTATTTGTGAAACTCATTCTTGTTTTAAAGTCCTTGAATGCACAAGAGAAACCTTTTCAATGGAAACAAGATTATTGCTAGAAGCATAAGTTTTAATGGATTTTTTTAAAAAATATATAAAATACTTTTAAGAGAAAAGAGAACCTTTAGGTTTTTCATAAGCATCGCCATGAGTGATTTCATATTTCATATATTAAGTTCAAAACCTCCAAAAGAACATGTAAAATAAAAATCAGAAATAAAATCTTTTACTTTTTTGTCAGCTAGTATAATCTCATTTTTAAATTTGACAGTCATCCAAATTTGCTCTGTAGGACCCTTAAAAAATGGAAGGTTTTTTCCTACATTGTTTTTTTTTCTATTTTGATGTGAGAGACGCAGATTTAGTTACCATGATTGCTTCCTCCTTTTGCCAAGACCAGGCATCTCCACTTTTGGACTATTTTATATTTGTTTATGAGAGCATATGAACGAATAATAACCAGGCTTGGGTTTGGCTTACTATGGAGTAAGCTCTCAATAAATATTTGTTGGATTGGAAGTGCCTTGTGAGGCACTGATGAGAAATCATAGGATATTGATGATGTCTGCTGACCTTCCATCACAGCCACTTTCAAGTCAGACATCAAGTCTGTTTTCTGTTCTCAGTCTGGAGAACCTATTATCCTTAAAGGCTTTGTTTGCAAAATACATTATCAGTAAAAGCACAATATGCTATTAGAAAGATATGTGTGTTTACACAGAGCTCAGTAAACTATTTTACACAGTAGTAAAAAATAAAACCAGCCGTATCTCCTCTTTGCCTGTAATGTAAAGTACTGTAAACTTCTAGGTCTCAAAAACAATAATAAATGTGCCCCAGGAAACCATAATATCTTAAAAACTCATATATGTATTCTCACCAGAAAACTTTGCATTTGATTCATTGTGTTGGAACACTCATTCTAAGTTTTCTTACAAAATAAATTTTGCATATTGTACCTGGAAGGCTCAAGTACTGAATGTACTCTGCATTGCAAAGCCAAACACATACAATTGCAGCTAGAAATTCTATTTTACTTGAAGGTTTTAATACAGATTGACCCAAAGACAGAAATCATAGAATAAGTCTCATCAAAATTGGGAACATCAATGTTATAAAAAAGTAATTGTGCTAAAGTCTATTACCCCTCTGGCTGGCTTGCTCAGTGGTTAGAGCATCAGCCCACAAACCTAAGGGTCTGGGTTCGATTCCAGATCAAGAGTATGTAACTCAGTTGCAGGCTTGATCCCCAGTTTGGTGGGGCTGCATGTGGGAGGCAACCAATTGATGTGTCTCTCTCACATCGATGTTTCTTTCTCTCTCTCTTTCTCTCTCTCTCTCTCTCTCTCTCGCCCCCTCCACTCTATAAAAAAATCAATGGAAAAAATATCCTCGGGTGAGGATAAATACAGCAACAGCACACAAAACTAAAATAAAGTCTATTACCCAATAAAGACATAACTATGAGATAACCCTTGCTTAGAACACAAGAGAGGTCTCCACAGCTAACAGTCCTTGTTAGTTAAAACCCATCGATATTAGTTTATTTCTAACTACTAAAAACTCTGAAGAATGAAAGTACTATTTTTAGGACATTGTTCCAATATGATAGCCAGATTGGATCGGGGCGGAAGCAGAGAGTGGACCCCAGAGAGCCCTGAGCTGCCCCACCATCTCCGTGGGCCTCCTTACCCCCAGGATAGCACAGCTGCCCCCATCCCCTCCCCGCAGACCTGGCAGCCAGGAGACCCAGCCGTGCCCTGCGCGTGGAGGGCACCACCGCGCTGGGTGGTGGCGCAGGGAGCGACCCTGGGGAGGCTTCACAACCGCCTCAGCCGCTGGCAGGAACAGCAAGGTCGTTGCAAGGCAGGTTTGGGGACAGTGAGATGGTTCAGTGTAAAAAACGTATATGGTTTCATCCATAGGAAGGACACCAGGGAAGATGTATTTATTCAGCAGACCTACCACCGTAAAGAAGAATAACCTCAGGAAGTGCCTTGGCAGTGCAGGAGATGGAGAGACGATGGAGGAGCAGAGGGTAGGGAGGTGGCACCTGTCCCAGGCCAGGGTGGCGTTCCAGGGCCAGGCGGAACACGTGCGGCAGGACCAGCGCACTCACTTCAAGCAGTTACCCGCCGGATGATGGAAATAGTGAGAGTGGGAAAGAATGAAGGTCTGAGGAGTGTTCCCGAGGGCCAGACCCTACCACAGGCCACGGTGCCCACCTTCATGTGGAGACCACAGGGGCGCCACCACACCACTCAGCCGTCCTGTGCAGGGAGAGGTGATGGAGGCTGCCGACACCCTGGGCAGGAGAACAAGGTAGGCCAGTGAGACAGAGTGTGCCTCCAGGGTATAGACAGCAGTTCCTCAGATAACACAGTGGAGGAAATAATGAAACGAAACAAAACACAGGCTTTGCTTATGAGTGACCGTGTGGAATAGTAAAAAGAACGTAAAACCAGGAGTAGATCTAAGTTCTAGTCCTAGTTCTCTGATTCACTGTCTGATTTGGAAAAATTTATGTCACCACTTTGGGTGTCAGTTTCCTTTTCATAAAGGGAAGGACTGGGAAAAGTAACCTCTAATATTGTTTCTTGCTTTAAAATCATATAAATAGTGTTCATTACTATTTATTATTTTTTGCTCCCAAAAGTTACCAATGAATTTCACATGAAATTAAGATGTAGATTTATTCTATGGTTTTAAAAAGTCATCATGTTGAGTATTAGTGAGGGGGGAAATGAAGGACGGAATTAAATTTATCACTTGCTTTTATGACCCAAAGGTTCAAATACTGTAGCGGTCATCTGGGCAATCCAACTGAGCACGGGGTGCACAACGCTCCCATTTGCCGGTGTGGCAGGAGGCACGCAACAATCTTATGTCAACCCACTGGCTCTTCCTTAGTCCTGCCTTCCTTTCTACGTATTGCATCACATTTACTTTTTCATTCTGTTATGTGGTACTGGATTCACTCCTAACTTACTGTCTTCTTAGTTGCCACTTGATTTGAAAATGCTTTTGCATTAAATTTATAGAATATTAACTGTCTGCAAGTCTTTCTATGATGTGAGTGGCAGAGTGTAGATAAAACATAATGAGCCTGGGTTTAAGTAACTATATGGTATCACTATTGATAGGTAATTCAGTTTAAAAAGAAAGTTGACTACTCCAGATTTTTGTTTGTGTTAGCAACTTATTTGAAATGATTGAAATGGCATTTGTGTTTGACTGTCTCCGAGGGTCTGGCCTTAGGGGCTGTTTGAAAAAAAACAGTAATTTGTCTAATTGAAAAATTTATGCCTGTTATGATTTCCCATATTGAAGCAACTAAGTTTACATTTGGTGGTAGCTGTTGCGCTCTGAAGTAACAAAATGCTTGAATCCTTACAGTGTGCACGTGACTGTGAACATCGGTCTGCCAAACAAGCTATCAGCAGCATCACACACAGACGGTGACTTGTGCAGGAAAAACTGCCAGACAGACAGAGAATTATTTAAAATATCACAGTTTCCTGCACTGGTTCTTCTTGGCCGTAAGGGAAAGAAGCGGATGTAAAGACATCTGGAAAGCTTTCATAAAGTGAGAGTTTACTTATCCACCTCTGGGTAGATAGTTTTAATTTCCAAACTCTTTAACTTTAAGGGGAATATATTTGTTCATCACTCTATGGAGTATTGTAGGGTAAGACCTATTACAAATAACAGCCCAATGTGGCTGAATCTTCCGCATGTTAAAATTAAAGATTTTTTTAAACTGAAGAATGTAAGAGTACCTAAGAGACTTATTTATGTAGTAGTAGATATTAAACATAAGCCCTTTTGTCCATTCTGTGGTGTCAATTGGAGAACATTTTTCTATTTTCCCATCTGGATTTATTTGCTGTGATAGATCATTGACATGAGTTTAATACAAGAGAAGAATATGAATATATATGTAACAAGAAAAAAAGAGGTTTGGAGTGGGATTTGCAATTCAGACATGTGGATTAAGCATTTCTAGCTCTTCACTTTTTTGTTGCATCTGAAGATTCTACTTTTGTGCTGATTGGAAATTTGTGCTTGTTTGTATGTGTCTCTTCTGTGACTGATGGTCTTAAACTTTAGAGTTTTTGCAACTGAATTACAGATTTATTTGTAGTCCTGTGTGCTGACAGCTATTGGACTGGACCAGAGATTCTCAAAATACCAGTGTAAGAAGTAAAGAGCAAAAAGTGTGAGAAAAATATTCTTTGATAAACAGACATGATTCTCATTAGGCAGGTTCATATAAGAAAGAGGCTTTAATTGTTGCAATCCACACCTTGCATATTGGCTCCTATTGTTCAGGGAGTTGCTGTTGACAATACTTTGGGTAAACTTAGAAAATGTAGGTATAGAATTTTAGTAAGATAGTTTTTGAAGTGCTTTTGAAGCTAAGTTATTTAAAATAACATAGACTATAATCTAAAAATAAATTTAATTTATGTACAAATAACCTGATAATTGTAGCTTGCTATAAATTGTTTTTTTTTTTAATATATTGAATTGAAACCAAATCCCCATCTTTCAATCTGATACAAACTTTGGTCATTCCACCTAGAATTACTACTATTGGTTTTCTAGTTATATGCAAAAAAATCAAGTGGAATGAAAGGTTCAAAACTACTAAATTCATAGCTTGAGTTTTTAAGATGTTCTGGGTTGTTTTCATGGAATGTCAGACATACAGTGCCAAGAATACACATTGTTGCTTTGGTCTCTCTTTTACCAAATCCTTTATTTTTTGCAGGAAAACTTTATCTCATTCTGCTTATTTATTAGTTTTCTTTAAAACTAACAATGACTTAATTGTAAGTTATTGTGCTTTTTTGTTATAGAAGGTGATAAAAAAATAAAAAGTGTCTTATTATGGAGATCAATAGCTTAGAGGAACCCACATCATTTAGACATTTCTTGATGGGACAGACTCAAGAATTCCTGAATTTACAGAATCATTTCATGTTAACTCCACTACTCTAGAAATGGCTTGCATACATTCATCTCATTTCTTTTGATTTTCATTTCCAGTGCTACACACTTTATATATTTCACAAATTATGGTTTGTTTACTATTTACATGGACTGCATGCAGTGCATTGCAACATATATTCCTCATGGTGAAATAATTTCCATATGGCCTGTACATTGTCATTTGCCAAATGGCATTTTTTTTTCCTAATATGTAGCTAGCAATAACCATTTTTTAAAAGAAGATAGGAATACACAAAAGATATGCCCTTCTGCACTCACACTTTGGGTAACTATCCCATCCTACCTCCGCATAAGTGACTTATAGACTCATTTAGTAGAAATGGCAGGAATCCACCACATAATAACAGTTGTTTCTGAAAAGCAAAATGAAAAATAATATCTAACACATAGAACCTCTTCCAGTTACCCTGGGATGCCAGTAGAAAAATAGAAGAAGGAACATGTAGAAGAATGAGAAAATACACCCGGCACCTCTTATTAGATCCCTGTGGGTGGCTTTTGTTTCCAAACTCCATAATTATGATAAGAATTATCTTAGTTAATCTATGTTTTTTTCCATTGATGGTGGAAAAAAACCATTGACTTCTAGTTTTATATGTATAAAACCACTTACCCTTTTCTTATCTTTCCCTTAAACATAATTTTGGCATTGATTTGTAACTTTAGTTTCACTATTAATAGAAGTAAATCCTATATAATAAAAGTCTAATATGCTAAGTTTCCAGTCGTCTGGTCGTCCATTCAACCAATCAAAGCATAATATGCTAATGATATGCTAAGGCCGCTCAACCACTCACTATGACGTGCATTGACCACCGGGGGGCAGACGCTCTGACTGGTAGGTTAGCTTGCTGCTGGCGTCTGGCGGATTGGGACTGAGGCTGATCGGAACTGAGCTAGATGGATTGGACATGCCCTGAAGCCCTCCCACAGTCTCTCCCCGGCTGGCCAACCTCCTGCATCCCTCCCCAGCCCCAATCGTGCACTGGTGGGGTCCCTCGGACTGGCCTGTGCCCTCTTGCAATCTGGGACCCCCTCGGGGAATGTCAGAGAGCCAGTTTTGACCTTATCCCACAGGCCAGGCTGAGGGACTCCACTGTTGCACGAATTCGTGCACTGGGCCTCTAGTAATATATAATATATAAAATAAGCTGCTCTTTATTTTAACTGGCAGTGTCAATTCTATTTTTAATTATTATTTAGTTAACATATTAATATTAATTGTTTTTATTACTTAAAAACTTACAAATTACTTTTTAAAGAAAGTGTTTCATAATCATAGGCTATGTTATTAGTGGTATGTCAAAATTCATGAAAACAAAATTAGAAAATGAAAAGAATCTTTGTTATAAGTCATTGACAACCAAATATTAAGACTTTAAAAATGTTGTCTAATTATGACACATATGTGGTGACAATAGTATAGACGATATAGATTAATAACATATGCCTAATCATTTAAATGAGGTAGTCGCATCGACTCTCAATAGGCCTATTCACTCTTAAATTGTTTTCTCCTTCATTATAGAATTTATAGATTGCTTATGTTGTTTTTAGAGAGGACAATATTGCCTTATATCTTACTTAGAGTGTACATGTTTAGGAAACTATATAGCACTACATTTTGGAGAGGAGTGATCTTTTTGTTTCCCAAGCCAGTTTTCTGAGGGTTCTCCCTGCAGCAATCAGTTTGTACCAGTAGGGGTCAGCCTACATGAACAGATGTCCATGTAGTATATTATTAGGTGTCCAATTTTAGGACAGAATTATCATTTGATTTCAGACATTGTTTTTCATTT
>NW_005875358.1:11532-12505 GCF_000147115.1 Myotis lucifugus | reverse complement strand
CCCCCTGCTCTAGATAATGTATTTATGCCAATTCAGTGACCCCGAGACCCAAAACTGTAATTACCATGCTTAATTCAGCTTCTGTAAACTGCTTTTTGCGAGCCAGGTTCCTCATTCCAGACCCTGGGATGTAATCAATACCTTTGTGATTTTTTTGCCTATATGACCCTGGAGCTGCGACCATCTTGTTACTATGAGATTTGGGGAATGGCCCCTCATAGCCCCGGATTGCAATAAATGTGACTCTTGAATTCGACTTCTTGAGGCATCCTTCTGTGATTCGCGGGGTACGTTACAACAAAGCCCCAGCCGTGGCCTCAGGACTCTGGGCTGAGTGTCCCCAGGTCCCGGGGCGGGAAGAGGGGCTGATGGCGCCGCGGGCACCACGACCTCAGAGGCCACCAGAGAGTGAGGCCCTGACAGGAGCCCCACAGCCCCGTCCCCTCAGCGGCTCTGCACCCGCAGGAACCGGTGGGAACTAAAGGGCTGAGGGCCGGGCACCCACCCCAGGACCCAGGGGCTCAGGCCCGAGGTCACGTGACGCGGAGCTGCCGCCTCCCTCAGGGCTGGTCCTCAGGGCGCCCCCTGCTGGGCTGCTGTGCTCACAGCCCCTCCTCCGCCCTCACCGCGGTCCTCCCTCCTGGAGGCGGCTCCTCCTCTGGGCGGTTGTGGGGACGTTCAGAGCCGCCTCTCAGGCCTCACCCTCTGCTGCTCACAACCACCCCCGGCCCCGGCGCCCTGAACAGGAAGTGAACCTCCTCCCGGACCCGCCGCTCGTCCTCTCCGTCGCCTTTAGACACAAACCAGGCCTGGTGCCCCCCTTCCGGCTCAGCCCCCCACGGCCTCCCCCGGCGGCCCCGCAGCCCGGCGCCCTCCCTCCCCTCACACCCGGGGCCCCACGGAGACTCACTGCGCTGACGCGCGCCCTGGGCGGCGGGACCCGAGCGGCGCCGCCCCGAGGCTGGAGGGTCCG
>NW_005875358.1:0-11432 GCF_000147115.1 Myotis lucifugus | reverse complement strand
TGGGGGTGAGGCCGAGGAGGCCTCTGTCGGCCGGAAGAAGAGTCGGGAGAGCCCTCGGATACGTCCCGAAATCGAGAGGCGGGCGCCACAGGCTCAGACACCTCCTGCTCAGAGGGTGACGGCCTCCCCGCCCCCTCCTCCTCGCGACCGACGCGCTGAAGCCCGGAGCCGGCGAACAGTTTGAAAAAGTCAAAATGTCCGCCAGGAGGAGGATACCGGAAGTCCCGCCCTAACCGGATGCACTGGCACGAAAACGCACTGCGTGGGCGCATTGCCTTCTGGGTAATGTAGTTTTCTCAACCGCCCAGGAGAGGGCTGGCTTTCCAGCCCAGGAACTTGGGGAACAAGGTGATGTGGTGCTGCCAGGGGCGCTGGGGGAGGAGATGGGACCAGAGGCCGGGTTCACGGGGACAGACTGACAGACCCCTCAGGGGACGGAGGGGGACAGGAATAGATCCCCAAAGAGTATATACGGAGGGGAATGGGAAACATCTGTAATAGTATTAACAATAAAAAATACATATTTCGAAAAGTGTTTCAAAGATAGGTCAGCTGGCGGCGCTGTTTGGTTGAGCGTCAACCTATGATCCAGGAGGCCATGATTCTATACGTGGGTTAAGGGTTCAATTCCCGGTGTGGGGGGAACTTGCAGGAGGCAGGTAATCAGTGATTTTCATTATTAATGTTTCTCTTTTTCACTCCTTCTGTCTAATATATATATATATTATATATATATATATAAAATATATATATATGGTATGTATATAATTGTATATATATTGTATATATAATATATAATATTGTATATATATAATATATATATAATGTATGTATATATACTTAAAGTATATCCATATATGCATAGCTCAAGGACACAGATCATAATGTGTTGAGCTCCTAGAAGCAATGGAGGCAGGGTGGTGGGAGGCAAAGGAGGAGCAGGAAGGGGGAAATGTGTTGCTCAGTGGGTGGCGTTGGACCCATGAACCAAGAGATCACCGGTTAATTCAGGGCAGGGCATATGCCCAGGATGGGTGCTCAATCCCAGTAGGGGGCACGCAGGAGGCAGCTGATCAATGATTCTCGTCTTTGATGTTTCTACCTCTCCCTCTCCCACTAGAAAATAAAAACATTTTTAGTTTTTTTAAAAAATATATTTTATTGATTTTTTACAGGGAGGAAGAGAGAGGGATAGAGAGTTAGAAACATCAATGAGAGAGAAACATGGATCAGCTGCCTCCTGAACACCCCCTACTGGGGATGCACCCGCAACCAAGGTACATGCCTTTGACCGGAATCGAACCTGAAACCCTTCAGTTCACAGGCCAACGCTCTATCCACTGAGCCAAACCGGTTAGCGCTTTCGTTTTTATTTTTGTTAAATATATATTTTTATTGATTTTAGAGAGGAAGGGAGAGGAAGAGATAGAAACATCAATGATGAGAATGAATCATTGATTGGCTGCCTCCTGCACGTTGGGCGAGCCCACAACCCAGGCATGTGCCCTTGACTGGACCAAACCCAGGACCCTTCAGTCCACATGCTGACATTCCATCCACTAAGCCAAACCGTCTATTAGAAACATTTTTAGAAAACCCATAGTATTAAGATTGAATTGACTCGCCCTAGCCCGTTTGGCTCAGTGGATAGAGCGTCAAAGGGTCCAGGTTTGATTCCAGTCAAGGGCATGTTTGCCAGTTGCCAGCTTGACCCCACGCTCTGGTCAGGGTGAGTGCGGGGGGCAATCAGGTGATGTGTCTCTCTCACATGGATCTTTTTTTAAGTATATTTTTTGATTTCAGAGAGGAAGAGAGAGAGAAACATCAATGACGAGAATCATTAATCGGCTACTTCCTGCACGCCCCCTACTAGGGATCGAGCCAGCAATCAGGGCATGTGCCCGACTGGAATCAAACCCAGGACCTTCCTTCCTCAGGTAAACTCTATCCATTGAGCCAAACCAATTAGGGCTCACATGGATGTTTTAAAAAAAGAAATAAATGATTGAAAAAAAGATTGCATTGATTCAACAACACCAAAGTGAGTGAGGGCCCTCACTTTTCCTCCCCACCCTTGTAAGCAAAACCACGCCTTGGTCTGTCATAGAGCAGTGATGGCGAACCTATGACACGCATGTCAGAGGTGACATGCAAACTCATTTTTTTAAAAATATATTTTTATTGATTTTTTTTACAGAGAGGAAGGGAGAGGGATAGAGAGTTAGAAACATCAATGAGAGAGAAACATCAATCAGCTGCCTCCTGCACACCACCAACTAGGGATGTGCCTGCAACCAAGGTACATGCCCTCAACCGGAATCGAACCTGGGACCCTTCAATCCGCAGGCTGACGCTCCATCCACTGAGCCAAACCAGCCAGGGCGCGAACTCATTTTTTTGGTTGATTTTTCTTTGTTAAATGGCATTTAAATATATAAAATAAATATCACAAATATAAGTCTTTGTTTGACTATGGTTGCAAATATCAAAAAATTTCTGTATGTGACACGGCACCAGAGTTAAGTTAGGGTTTTTCAAAATGCTGACACGCCGAGCTCAAAAGGTTCGCCATCACTGTTATAGAGGGTGTCCCAGGCATAACTGTGTTCGGGAACAGGAACCAGCCTGGACCGGGTCGGCCTCAGGTTGGCCTGTAATGTTTGTTCTTGACTTCATGCAGAAAAGATTTCACAACGTAAGTTCAGGAGATGTTGAAGGTATGTTTGTTGAAGCTGAGCTAATGAAAACCAATGTCGGCCCTCGGATCGAACAAGCACCAGCAGAGCCTCCGTGGGGCTCCCCTGGCTCTAGGAACTTTGTGGGAAATAAGGGAGCCAAAGCGGGGCTGCTGTGAGCTCACTGGACCTTGAGTGCAGATCCAGGGGCTCAGCCTGGGATGAGCTGCTGCAACTCACTGCTGCCCTGGTTGCAGGTCAGGTGGGGACCCTTAAGAGTTTAGAAGAGCCCGACTGGTGTGGTTCAATGTTGACTTATGAACTTGGAAGTCAGAGTTCGATTCCAGGTCAGGTCCCATGCCAGGGTTGTGAGCTCAATCCCCACAGTGGGGTGTGCAGGAGGCAGCCTAACAGTGATTCTGTCACCATTGATATTTCTGTCTCTCCCCCTCTTCCTCCTTCTATGAAATCATTAAAAAAATATATCTTGTTGCCCTAACCAGTTTGGCTCAGTGGATAGAGCGTCGGCCTGCGGACTGAAGGGTCCCGGGTTCGATTCCGGTCAAGGGCATGTACCTTGGTTGTGGGCACATCCCCAGTAGGTGGTGTGCAGGAGACAGCTGGTCGATCTTTCTCATCAATGTTTCCAGCTCTCTACCCCTCCCCCTTCCTCTCTGTGAAAAATCAATAAAATATATTTAAAAAGATATATATATATATACACACACACACACATACACATTGAATGTATGTGGTTTTTAAAAAAATATATTGTATTGTTTGGCTTTTTTACAGAGAGGAAGGGAGAGGGACAGAGAGCCAGTAACATCGATGAGAAACATCGATCAGCTGCCTCCTGCACACCCTCTACTGGGAAGGTGCCCACAACCAAGGTACATGCCCTTGACCAGCATCAAACCTGGGACTCTTCAGTCTGCAGGCCGACGCTCTATCCACTGAGCCAAACTGGTCGGGGCTGAATGTATGTTTTAAAAAATGTTTAAAACATGCCACTTCTCAATTATTTTACTACTAGAGGCCCGATGCACAAAATTCATGCAAGGGGCTCAGTCCTCACAGCCCCCAGCTGTAGCTGCTGCCTTGGCCCTCCCAGCAGCCCCGGCTGCCTTGCGATCCTGTCCCCGGGTCATTCCGGAAGGTCGTCCCACCGGCTGGTCTAATTAGCATATTAGCTCTTTATTATATAGGATTTTATTATGAATGCTTTTGAGCATATTTGTTGCAACTGTATCTATACATTGGAAATAAAATGATTTGCTAGTGAAATATCTTAGCAGGCCAATGTAAAATGCCATTATTTTGGCAGTTTCAAACTGGCAATGATGAGAGAAAAAAAAAACTGACAAGTACTATAAACCTTAATGTACTACTGGATTTGAAGACTTAGAACAGAGAAGAATGTTAGCAACGCAGTTGAGCTAATAAGTGTATCGTACAAGTTGGATTTGCTAGTAAATTGCACTTAGGACACAATCTGTGAACAATAATTTTGCGTCCTACATTCAAATCATATAGTGCCAAATTGCAAAGGAATCAGCTGAGTCGTTGAGGAATGAGTGAAGTGAATATGTCTTAGTTGCTGCACTTACCTCCTCTTGATTAAAATAATAAACTCATTTTAAAAATTGGCAAAAGGTTCTGACCATACATTTCAACAAAGGAGGTAAAGTCAGCGCATTAGTAAATAAATGCATGAAGAAACAATCACCATAAAAAACTTCTTAGTGAAATGGATTTAAAACAAAACAAGCTAACACTATACTCATTTCCGGGTCTACAATTTAAAAATAGTATGCAACCCGTGTGCTGGCAGGATTGTGGAAAAAGTAGAACTGTCATTATTGTTGATGGCTGGGAAGGAAAAGGGAAAGACGATTTTTAAAAATATATATATTTTATTGATTTTTACAGAGAGGAAGGGAGTGGGATAGAGAGTTAGAAACATCGATGAGAAACATCGATCAGCTGCCGCCTGCACACCCCCTACTGAGGATGTGCCCGCAATCGAGGTACATGCCCTTGACTGGAATTGAACCTGGGACCCTTCAGTCCGCAGGCTGATGCTCTAGCCACTGAGCCAAACCGGTTAGGGTGCCCTCAGAGCCTTATAACAAATGGCACCAGCCTATGAAATGTACATCACGGCACATGGCTCCTCTACAGTATGTGGGGAAGAATTTCCCTAAACCTTGCTGAGAATCATGTAGGATACACTGGGAATAGCAAATATAATTCATATTGTTCCCAGAAGCACAACAGTGAACTCCTCTTCTGGGTGACTAATGAACTCAGCAATAACAGAGGCACCAGACTGCAAATCCGCACCACAAAGTCATGCACCCTCTCTCTCAAGGCCTTGGTCAGCAATACAAAATCAGCCAATATTGGACAGAGAGTGATTTTCTGTGATTGCTATGTGCCTTCCAAAGCACAGAAAGTTTGGGACCCACCGTATCTGTTCACCTCTCCACGCTGACAGAACACAACTTTCCTCTCAAATCATCCCAGTGATTTACCAAAAATAAATAAAGATACAAAATAAAAAAAAACACACCTTTACGAAATCTCATAAACCAGAACAGAGGAGAGCAAGGAGTTTGCAGGTTGGTGAATTAGAACCTGAAGGAATTCGTCACACCATACTGTGAGACCCGCCGTGTCCCTGAAAGAGGTAGCGCTTCTTAGCTGAGGACGGGAGCCCTAGACGAACCCTGGGTCAGGTCCATCCCCTCGTCAGAGGTAAAGGAATGAAGATCCTGCCAAGAGCTCAGAGTCTGCATGATTTTCTCAAGCACAAGTGAGAATGCAGAACGCATTTCCCCTGAGCACCCACGGGTGGTGGTGGAAGCACGCTCTCCTGGTGAGCCAGGTGCTAGAGGTGAATCTCTTCCACCACAAACACTCAGTTGTAAATCAGTCAGGTAGTAGGTCTGGGCATGTTAGCAAGTGCCCTTGTACTTCAAGTTTCACTTGTACCTGAAACTGAGGAGGAATCTAGCAGCGTATGTTCCATTGTAAGGGATTTACATTCCGGTGAATGCGACGCCAAGTGTCTCCTTCAGCATTGTCATTCTAAGTGAGAAAAATACAACATTCCCGGCACATTTAATGCTTTCCCTAGTGTGAACTCCGGGGTTTTCCATGAGTTTAGATCTTTGGCTGAAAGACTTCCCACAATCACTAGTCACATGGCATTTCTCTACTGTTAAGGCTCTTGTGGCTAAGGGGATGATTACTGCACCTAAAGGGTTTCTGACATAAACCACTTAAATGCTTTTTCACCAATGTGAATTCTGAGGTGTTCACTGAAGCAAGACCTTTGACGGAAGGACTTCTCACATTCTCTGCACTCATACGGCTATTCTCTAGTGTGAATGCTGTGGTGCTGAATGAGGGTAGACCTTAAACTGAAGGCCTCCCCACAGCAGTACACTCAAATGGCTTATATCCAGTGTGAACGCCCTGATTTCAAGGAGGGCACTGTGATCTCTGAAGGACTTCCCACAGTGAGCACACACATCCAACTCTTCTCTCATTGTGAGACCATCAGAATATCTAGCAATAATGGCCAACCGAGCATTTGATGTGACATCAGTGGTTTCATCAAGAGAAATAGAAAAATATTTACAACTATTTAAGTCTTTTTTTAATTGATGTTATACGTTTTTGTTAAGATCTATTATTCTGTCTTTGATAGTATTTCTACTGAGTGGTAACTCAGAAATTCTTTTAATAATACATCTTTATTTTTCATATGGTGAAATAGAGCTGGTGCACACCTTAGAATGTTTCCTTAACAAATTCTCCGTAACTGAGGGCTTTTCCATGCTGAGCTATGGAGTGAGCAATAGAGTAACTTGCTGATGTTAAATTTTTAGAGCATCTACAAATTTAATGATGGAATTTGATTGACTTTTATAGAGGTGTAGCTGCCTAGAAATGTATTCCTTCCTTTCATCGATACTTTTTTTCAATAGCTGACAATGATTAGTTTCAAAATGTCTCTTTACATTCCACGTTCTGCTTACTACCGTTTCATTACACAGTGTGCACAATGATCTGTTGTTTCTGTCCATATGTCTTGAAAGGGTCGCTGCTGCTACTTCCACTTCCTTTATCATTCAATCTTGCTTTTTTATTTTTTTGATTCTCCATCACAAGGCTGCAAAAATGAATAAATATAAATCACGGTGTTTTTTTATAAAAGGTTGATAGGTTTCTTACCTATTAACTTTTTGCAGTGTTGTTGCACTGACTCCTGGTGCATAACAATTCAAATATAGTATGTATAACCAACAAATATATGGTGCTGTAATCAATTATCCGACACGCAGAATGTCTCGTCGAGCACTGTTGCACTGTATATCTTTTTCTTCTAACCCTCCCACTCCTGTCTCCTAACGAACATGGCGATCAAGTGCGTCCATTTGCCGAATGCACCCGAATGCACAGGAAGCTTACCCGAGGCACATGATGACAATAACGAGGTCGTTTCCAGAATTGGGCATTTTGTCACTCGAGTAAAAATAACATGTCATGAGTAAAGATTAATCTTTTTATAGTGCAATTCTTAACCTTTTTATATTAATGTCAATATTGGAACAATGTATCTTGGATGTTTTCACTATGGATCTTTGCTATGCAACACCGATGTACAGGTTTACATCCGGTTTCAGAATTGCATTATTGATCATGAGTAACGTGAGTAAAAATATTACTCGAGTGATGCCCAACCCTGGCCGTTTCGAGAGACAAATATTTGAATTATGCTATTTTTGTCTCTGTCGGTGCATGTCACCCAAAATGAGATCGCCTGTCACCTTTGACACGCGTGTCACAGGTTCGCCATCATTGAACTAGACAGATAATAGTTTAGCTTCAAGATTTCAACCTACAGCCCTGACCGGTGTGGCTCAGTGGATGTAGCATCGGCCTGCGGACTGAAGGGTCCCAGGTTCGATTCCGGTCAAGGGCATGTACCTTGGTTGCGGGCACATCCCCAGTGGGGGGCGTGCAGGAGGCGGCTGATCGATGTTTCTCTCTCATCGATGTTTCTAACTCTCTATCCCTCTCCCTTCCTCTCTGTAAAAAATCAATAAAATATATTTAAAAAAAAAAAGATTTCAACCTACAAATTTTTCTTCATTTCCTTTTTACCTATGTGTGGGGAAAGCCATGTGTCTTATGAAATTATACAATTAAGGGTTCACAGGACTAAACACATCTTGATTGTCATTCTAACATTTTATGACTAAATATTTCCAATAAAAGTATAAGGTGATAATGAAGCAGGAAAAGCAATCCTTTAAGAAACTTAGTATTATATATATAGCACCAATTCTCCAACGAGCTCAAAATCAAAGCCTGCAAAGTAGGCAGGAAGCAAACAAATTCTGCAGAGGCCACATTTGACGGTTAAAATTTGGCAACAAATTATTTAGCTTACCTTCTCTTTTGGAGATGGAGATCTGGACTTTGATCGGCTGTCAAAACATGAGAAATTCTATTAAGAAAAAGTACTAACCAATCCCTTTCTTACAGTCACAATATCATGAAATGAACCCCCAAATTGTCCTGAAATTAAAATGTCAGGCTGCAATTAAACTGGGGAAAAAAATGCCCATCAGCTTTTGCGAACAAAAGCCCATCTTCCAACTCGCCTTCATAAAATGAACTGCCTTTATCATGATTGACCTGCCTAAAGCTCACCTATCAGAATCCTTCTCCAGGCACCTACAGGTTCTAACAAGGGCCTCTTAACACCAAAGTTACAAACTGCTTTCTGACTATACCTTGACATTCCCTCGTCCAGGAAATCACCCAGAAGAGGCCATGTACAAATGAAGTTCTAAAGTTTAGTTCATTAACGAGGTACCATGTTCCCACTCAACACCTAGGCTTAGAGTTGGCACCTGAAGCCTCAATAATTCAAAACACTTGGAAGTCTTTGGATATTGGTGCCATATAACAAGAGCATTGTTCAGCTTTTTACCCTTACCTGCTTCTTGGTCGTGAAATAGACCTGGATCTTGATCTTGACCTTGACCGAGATCTTAAAAACAAAAATTATACCAATTAGTCCACACTAGTAATTTCCTTAAACACCTTCTGAGCACCTTATTAGGCAGGCTCGGAATAGAAGCCAAAACTGAGCAAGATGCCATCTTGCCTTATGTCAGTCTAAGATTCAACAAGTTGCCACATTTTCAACAAGGTGTAATATCAAATAAATAAGGAAATACCATTTTAATTATTTGCTTCTACCATACCCAATGAGCTAGATTGTTAGGTAAGTATCCAAGAGAAAGTAAATGGTTTTCATTTAAGACTGATATGATTTGATTTTATCTTAAAATCTCTGCATTTAAAGATTTATAACACAATATCTCCCAATGGCATTTCCTACCTAGGAGACTCATCCATCATCTATAGTACTTGTCAACTCCTTATTCTCTATACTTTATTCATTTCTATCACCTTTACAGGTCGTTTACAAAAGGAGTAAAAAGAGGTGAAGTTCTTAGTTTGATTTCTACCTTCTAAATTTCAGTGTTTAAGTGTCTGGCTAAACAAGCCATGTTTACCCATATGTACACTACTATTTCCCTAACAACTTTCTAAGGTCTCAAATTTACCCCATCATGCCAAATTATGTCCTTAAGACACTCTCTTTTTGTCATTAAGACGTGACAACCCAAATACAAATAAGCGGGGGGAGGGGGGGGGATGGTACACACTGGAATTACCTCGATCCTTTTATAGAACCAGATCTAGATCGTCGGAGTGAAGCGGATCGTGATCTACGAAGAGATACAGATCTTGATCGTCGAGGAGATGCTGATCTCGACCTAAAAATTAAATCAAAGAGGTTTAGGTCCATCTCCAAATTTAAGTTTTTTTATTGCTTGTTAAAACTTGCATTAAAGATCTCTCACCTCCTTGCCCTGCTCTTGCTCCTGCTCCTGCTCTGTGAGCGAGAATATCGTCTACCTCTGGATCTCGAATGTGATCTAGACCGTGACCTATTTTTCAAGTTGGGAAAGTAACAAAATGTTAGATGGCAACTCGTATTTATAGTGTCTGTCCCTCTGCTGAAATCAAGTCTCAAAACTATTTAAATTTACTATCTCATTTGGAAATAAATTCTGGGCCTATTAGTTGTCCAGTTTTTTTTTTTAAACTACCAAAAAAAAGATTTGTTAAAAGCTGAATTACATCTTAGAATTACATAATATCAAACACTGTAATGTGTATTTAAAATAAACCTTGCAAGTTTGCAGGTCGACCCTCTTTGGCCCGTGGTCTAGTAGATCTAGATGATACAGAAGTATCGATAGCCGATCGCTGCATCTAGATGTTTTCTTCAATCTAATGACGATCAAACTGACAGCCAAATGAGCCAGGTGAGGCTTGATTGACGCAAGAAGATTTTTCTAGTTGGAAATGTGGTCAATCTGGTGTTCCTCGTTCTAAACCGGAGGGGACCCCAATTGTAAGCCAAATTTACTGTTACGGCGATCACCGACTCAAATTTTCTGCCCTTTAAAGAATAAGGTGAAGCTAGGTGTAGATGACTCGAGGGGATCTGGCCTCTTATGCTGATCACCTCAAGGTGTAGGACAGTGATGGCGAACCTATGACACGTGAACTCATTTTTTTGGTTGATTTTTCTTTGTTAAATGGCATTTAAATATATAAAATAAATATCAAAAATATAAGTCTTTGTTTTACTATGGTTGCAAAGATCAAAAAATTTCTATATGTGACACGACACCAGAGTTAAGTTAGGGTTTTTCAAAATGCTGACACGCCGAGCTCAAAAGGTTCACCATCACTGGTCTAGGAGGATCTTAATTGTCCGATTTGCAAGGCGCCTCAGCATATCATAAGGCTCGTGACATTCTGAATCAAGGCGACTGACTCAAACGAAGAAACCTGAAAGGTTTGACCAGGTTGATTATTAATATATTAACATTTGCCTAATTAAACAAAAATTGTAAAAATATACCTGTACAATTAACATTCAAAGTTATATAAAAATATTAGTTTCTGCCTTGCTAATAAAAGAATTACTTCATGAACCAGTACACCAACCATTCCCTTAAAATAAATACCTGCTTCTTCTTCGTCGGCTATAGCGATGACAATAATAAGCATAATGTCCCTTTTCACCACACTCATAGCATCTATCATTTGGATCAAAGGGATGTCGGGCAGGTGGTCTATCCAAATAAGATCTCCGAGGCATGCCTGTTGATAGTTCAACCCTCACTCGGGAATCACAAATCACCCTGTAAAAGAGAAGCAACAAAATTCTAATGCTAAAAAAAAAAATACATACGACCTCTGGATCTGGAACTTTCCATCCCTCTGTTTTCACAGGCTTCAGCTATCTTTGTAGCCCTTTGAAGGCCACCTCCACTCCCTTTCGTAATCAAATAAAATGATTAGCTATTTACATTTTCCTCTAGACCAGTGGTTCTCAACCTTCCTGATGCCGCGACTCATTAATACAGTTCATGTTGTGGTGACCCCCAACCATAAAATTATTTTCGTTGTTACTTCATAACTGTAATGTTGCTGCTGTTATGAATCGTCATGTAAATATCTGATATGCAGGATGTATTTTCATTGTTCGCGACACACAGGTCGAGAATCGCTGCGACAGAACCCAAGCTTAGCACCCACCTCATCACCCAACCTAGCAGACTGTCCCCATGAACCGAAGTTTCGTAA
>NW_005875357.1:0-12408 GCF_000147115.1 Myotis lucifugus | reverse complement strand
TTTTTTAAAATGTCCCTCATCCTTTCCCAGGGACCGACCTAAGGGATTTTAAGAGTTTTTCCCAAAAATAAAGCAGTTTTCCCTTGAAAAAATATATAGGAATCCTCCAGGGTTTAAAACTTTTTCATTTCAAAAACTTCCCCCCAATTTCAACCCCCAAAGGAAAATAGAAAAGAGTATTCTCTTTTTTTTAAAAAAGCTTTTTACACACACCTGAGCTCTCTATAATAGTATCTCTCAAGTGTGAAGAACACTCTTCGGGAATAACCAAGACATTGAGCCGGAATTGTAACATTATAAGTATTCTCATCAATTCACAGCTTTCTACCTCTAATCTCGGTAATTGTACTCGGCCATAAGAATAGTATGGGTCTATTAACTTATATTTCAAGTGTTTCCTATAGGTTCCTAATCATTTCCATGTACTGTCAATGTGTATTTTAAGAGTTGTACCAACATGCGGCAATTTTCTTAGAAACATATACGTGAATCATCACGGTTTAAACCGTTCCATTCAAAAAACTCTTGCCTATTCAGCCTCAATTGTAAATAGGAACTGTATTCTCTTCATTTAAAGGCTTTCTATACAAATTCTGAGCTGTATATACTGCAATTTTTAATGTTTGAAAGAACTCTCTTCAGAAAAACGCCAAGTAAATTCGCCCAATTGTAAACATTAACAGTATTCTGGTCATTACACAGCTTTACAACTCTAATCTCGGTGATTGACCACGGCCACAACGGTAGTATGGCTCTATTTTCTGGTATTTCAAGTGTTTCTTACACATTTCTAATCATTTCGCAGGACTATTACTGTGTATTTAAAAGTTTTACAAAAATAGACAGTTTTCCTACAGTTATATACATGAATCTTCAGGGTTTAAACTGATTCATTCCAAAAAATCCCGCCAATTCAGCCTCAATTGTAAATAGAAACTGTATTCTCTTTATTTCAAACCTTTTAACACAAAACCTGAGCTCTCTAAGTAGTAACTCTTAATGTTTGAAAGAACTCTCTTCGGGAACAATCCAAGAAATTGAGCCGGGATTGTAAACATTATCAGTATTCTCGTCAATTCACAGCTTTCTACCTCTAATCTCGGTCATTGAACACGGCCTTAAGGATAGTATGCGTCTATTTACTTACATTTCTAGTGTTTCCTACAGGTTCCTAATCATTTCCATGAACTGTCATTGTTTATTTTAAGAGTTTTACCAAAATAAGGCAGTTTTCTTAGAAATATATACATGAATCATCACGGTTTAAACTGTTTCATTAAAAAACGCCTGCCTATTCAGCCTCAATTGTAAATATGAACAGTATTCTCTTCGTTTTAAGGCTTTATACACAAATTCTGAGCTGTATAAACGGCTGTTCTTAATATTTGAAAGCATTTTCTTCAAGAAACGACAAGTGAATTAGCCAGAATTGTAAACTTTACGAGTATTCTCGTCATTTCACAGCATTATACCTGTAATCTCGCTGTTTGACCACGGCCATAAAGATAGCATGGCACTATTTACTTGTATTTCAAGTGTTTTTAAATGTTCCTAATCATTTCCATGTACTGACATAGTGTATTTTAAGAGTTTTACCAAAATGAGACAGTTTTGCTTGAAATATATATATGAATCTTCAGGGTTTAAACTGTTTCATTCAAAAACTCCCGCCAATTCAGCCTCAATGTAAATAGAAAGAGTATTCTCTTTATTTAAAAGCTTTTTACACAACACCTGAGCTCTCTAAATAGTATCTCTCAAAGTGTGAAAGAACACTCTTCGGGAAAAAACCAAGACATTGAGCCGGAATTGTAAACATTATAAGTATTCTCGTCAATTCACAGCTTTCTACCTCTAATCTCGGTAATTGTACTCGGCCATAAGAATAGTATGGGTCTATTAACTTATATTTCAAGTGTTTCCTATAGGTTCCTAATCATTTCCATGTACAGTCAATGTGTATTTTAAGAGTTGTACAAACATGCGTCAATTTTCTTAGAAACATATACGTGAATCATCACTGTTTAAACCGTTCCATTCAAAAAACTCTTGCCTATTCAGCCTCAATTGTAAATAGGAACAGTATTCTCTTCATTTAAAGGCTTTCTATACAAATTCTGAGCTGTATGTACTGCAATTTTTAATATTTGAAAGAACTCTCTTCAGAAAAACGCCAAGTAAATTCGCCCAATTGTAAACATTAACAGTATTCTGGTCATTACACAGCTTTACAACTCTAATCTCGGTGATTGAACACGGCCACAACGGTAGTATGGCTCTATTTTCTGGTATTTCAAGTGTTTCTTACACATTTCCAATCATTTCGCAGGACTATTACTGTGTATTTAAAAGTTTTACAAAAATAGACAGTTTTCCTACAGTTATATACATGAATCTTCAGGGTTTAAACTGATTCATTCCAAAAAATCCCGCCAATTCAGCCTCAATTGTAAATAGAAACTGTATTCTCTTTATTTCAAAGCTTTTAACACAAAACCTGAGCTCTCTAAGTAGTAACTCTTAATGTTTGAAAAGACTCTCTTCGGGAACAAACCAAGAAATTGAGCCGGGATTGTAAACATTATCAGTATTCTCGTCAATTCACAGCTTTCTACCTCTAATCTCGGTCATTGAACACGGCCTTAAGGATAGTATGCGTCTATTTACTTATATTTCTAGTGTTTCCTACAGGTTCCTAATCATTTCCATGAACTGTCATTGTTTATATTAAGAGTTTTACCAAAATAAGGCAGTTTTCTTAGAAATATATACATGAATCATCACGGTTTAAACTGTTTCATTAAAAAACGCCTGCCTATTCAGCCTCCATTGTAAATACGAACAGTATTCTCTTCGTTTTAAGGCTTTATACACAAATTCTGAGCTGTATAAACGGCTGTTCTTAATATTTGAAAGCATTTTCTTCAAGAAAACGACAAGTCAATTAGCCAGAATTGTAAACTTTACGAGTATTCTCGTCATTTCACAGCATTATACCTCTAGTCTCGCTGTTTGACCACGGCCATAAAGATAGCATGGCACTATTTACTTGTATTTCAAGTGTTTTTAAATGTTCCTAATCATTTCCATGTACTGACATAGTCTATTTTAAGAGTTTTACCAAAATGAGACCGTTTTTCTTGAAATATATATATGAATCTTCAGGGTTTAAACTGTTTCATTCAAAAACTCCCGCCAATTCAGCCTCAATGTAAACAGAAAGAGTATTCTCTTTATTTAAAGCTTTTCCCACAACACCTGAGCTCTCTAAATAGTATCTCTCAAAGTGTGAAAGAACACTCTTCGGGAAAAAACCAAGACATTGAGCCGGAATTGTAAACATTATAAGTATTCTCGTCAATTCACAGCTTTCTACCTCTCATCTAGGTAATTGTACACGGCCATAAGAATAGTATGGGTCTATTAACTTATATTTCAAGTGTTTCCTATAGGTTCCTAATCATTTCCATGTACTGTCAATGTGTATTTTAAGAGTTGTACCAACATGGGGCAATTTTCTTAGAAATATATACGTGAATCATCACGGTTTAAACCGTTTCATTCAAAAAACTCTTGCCTATTCAGCCTCAATTGTAAATAGGAACAGTATGCTCTTCATTTCAACGCTTTCTATACAAATTCTGAGCTCTATATACTGCAATTTTTAATGTTTGAAAGAACTCTCTTCAGAAAAACGCCAAGAAATTTCGCCCAATTGTAAACATTAACAGTATTCTGGTCATTACACAGCTTTACAACTCTAATCTCGGTGATTGAACACGGCCACAACGGTAGTATGGCTCTATTTTCTGGTATTTCAAGTGTTTCTTACACATTTCCAATCATTTCGCAGGACTATTACTGTGTATTTAAAAGTTTTACAAAAATAGACAGTTTTCCTACAGTTATATACATGAATCTTCAGGGTTTAAACTGAATCATTCCAAAAAATCCCGCCAATTCAGCCTCAATTGTAAATAGAAACTGTATTCTCTTTATTTCAAAGCTTTTAACACAAAACCTGAGCTCTCTAAGTAGTAACTCTTAATGTTTGAAAGAACTCTCTTCGGGAACAAACCAAGAAATTGAGCCGGGATTGTAAACATTATCAGTATTCTCGTCAATTCACAGCTTTCTACCTCTAATCTCGGTCATTGAACACGGCCTTAAGGATAGTATGCGTCTATTTACTTATATTTCTAGTGTTTCCTAAGGTTCCTAATCATTTCCATGAACTGTCATTGTTTATATTAAGAGTTTTACCAAAATAAGGCAGTTTTCTTAGAAATATATACATGAATCATCACGGTTTAAACTGTTTCATTAAAAAACGCCTGCCTATTCAGCCTCCATTGTAAATATGAACAGTATTCTCTTCGTTTTAAGGCTTTATACACAAATTCTGAGCTGTATAAACGGCTGTTCTTAATATTTGAAAGCATTTTCTTCAAGAAAACGACAAGTCAAATAGCCAGAATTGTAAACTTTACGAGTATTCTCGTCATTTCACAGCATTATACCTCTAATCTCGCTGTTTGGCCACGGCCATAAAGATAGCATGGCACTATTTACTTGTATTTCAAGTGTTTTTAAATGTTCCTAATCATTTCCATGTACTGACATAGTGTATTTTAAGAGTTTTACCAAAATGAGACAGTTTTGCTTGAAATATATATATGAATCTTCAGGGTTTAAACTGTTTCATTCAAAAACTCCCGCCAATCCAGCCTCAATGTAAATAGAAAGAGTATTCTCTTTATTTAAAAGCTTTTTACACAACACCTGAGCTCTCTAAATAGTATCTCTCAAAGTGTGAAAGAACACTCTTCGGGAAAAAACCAAGACATTGAGCCGGAATTGTAAACATTATAAGTATTCTCGTCAATTCACAGCTTTCTACCTCTAATCTCGGTAATTGTACTCGGCCATAAGCATAGTATGGGTCTATTAACTTATATTTCAAGTGTTTCCTATAGGTTCCTAATCATTTCCATGTACTGCCAATGTGTATTTTAAGAGTTGTACCAACATGCGGCAATTTTCTTAGAAACATATACGTGAATCATCACGGTTTAAACCGTTCCATTCAAAAAACTCTTGCCTATTCAGCCTCAATTGTAAATAGGAACAGTATTCTCTTCATTTAAAGGCTTTCTATACAAATTCTGAGCTGTATATACTGCAATTTTTAATGTTTGAAAGAACTCTCTTCAGAAAAACGCCAAGTAAATTCGCCCAATTGTAAACATTAACAGTATTCTGGTCATTACACAGCTTTACAACTCTAATCTCGGTGATTGAACACGGCCACAACGGTAGTATGGCTCTATTTTCTGGTATTTCAAGTGTTTCTTACACATTTCCAATCATTTCGCAGGACTATTACTGTGTATTTAAAAGTTTTACAAAAATAGACAGTTTTCCTACAGTTATATACATGAATCTTCAGGGTTTAAACTGATTCATTCCAAAAAATCCCGCCAATTCAGCCTCAATTGTAAATAGAAACTGTATTCTCTTTATTTCAAAGCTTTTAACACAAAACCTGAGCTCTCTAAGTAGTAACTCTTAATGTTTGAAAGAACTCTCTTCGGGAACAAACCAAGAAATTGAGCCGGGATTGTAAACATTATCAGTATTCTCGTCAATTCACAGCTTTCTACCTCTAATCTCGGTCATTGAACACGGCCTTAAGGATAGTATGCATCTATTTACTTATATTTCTAGTGTTTCCTATAGGTTCCTAATCATTTCCATGAACTGTCATTGTTTATATTAAGAGTTTTACCAAAATAAGGCAGTTTTCTTAGAAATATATACATGAATCATCACGGTTTAAACTGTTTAATTAAAAAACGCCTGCCTATTCAGCCTCCATTGTAAATATGAACAGTATTCTCTTCGTTTTAAGGCTTTATACACAAATTATGAGCTGTGTAAACGGCTGTTCTTAATATTTGAAAGCATTTTCTTCAAGAAAACGACAAGTCAAATAGCCAGAATTGTAAACTTTACGAGTATTCTCGTCATTTCACAGCATTAAAGCTCTAATCTCGCTGTTTGAGCACGGCCATAAAGATAGCATGGCACTATTTACTTGTATTTCAAGTGTTTTTAAATGTTCCTAATCATTTCCATGTACTGACAGAGTGTATTTTAAGAGTTTTACCAAAATGAGACAGTTTTGCTTGAAATATATATATGAATCTTCAGGGTTTAAACTGTTTCATTCAAAGAACTCCCGCCAATTCAGCCTCAATGTAAATAGAAAGAGTATTCTCTTTATTTAAAAGCTTTTTCCACAACACCTGAGCTCTCTAAATAGTATCTCTCAAAGTGTGAAAGAACACTCTTCGGGAAAAAACCAAGACATTGAGCCGGAATTGTAAACATTATAAGTATTCTCGTCAATTCACAGCTTTCTACCTCTAATCTCGGTAATTGTACTCGGGCATAAGCATAGTATGGGTCTATTAACTTATATTTCAAGTGTTTCCTATAGGTTCCTAATCATTTCCATGTACTGTCAATGTGTATTTTAAGAGTTGTACCAACATGCGGCAAATTTTCTTAGAAACATATACGTGAATCATCACGGTTTAAACCGTTCCATTCAAAAAACTCTTGCCTATTCAGCCTCAATTGTAAATAGGAACAGTATTCTCTTCATTTAAAGGCTTTCTATACAAATTCTGAGCTGTATATACTGCAATTTTTAATGTTTGAAAGAACTCTCTTCAGAAAAACGCCAAGTAAATTCGCCCAATTGTAAACATTAACAGTATTCTGGTCATTACACAGCTTTACAACAGTAATCTCGGTGATTGAACACGGCCACAACGATAGTATGGCTCTATTTTCTGGTATTTCAAGTGTTTCTTACACATTTCTAATCATTTCGCAGGAATATTACTGTGTATTTAAAAGTTTTACAAAAATAGACAGTTTTCCTACAGTTATATACATGAATCTTCAGGGTTTAAACTGATTCATTCCAAAAAATCCCGCCAATTCAGCCTCAATTGTAAATAGAAACTGTATTCTCTTTATTTCAAAGCTTTTAACACAAAACCTGAGCTCTCTAAGTAGTAACTCTTAATGTTTGAAAGAACTCTCTTCGGGAACAAACCAAGAAATTGAGCCGGGATTGTAAACATTATCAGTATTCTCGTCAATTCACAGCTTTCTACCTCTAATCTCGGTCATTGAACACGGCCTTAAGGATAGTATGCGTCTATTTACTTATATTTCTAGTGTTTCCTACAGGTTCCTAATCATTTCCATGAACTGTCATTGTTTATTTTAAGAGTTTTACCAAAATAAGGCAGTTTTCTTAGAAATATATACATGAATCATCACGGTTTAAACTGTTTCATTAAAAAACGCCTGCCTATTCAGCCTCCATTGTAAATATGAACAGTATTCTCTTCGTTTTAAGGCTTTATACACAAATTCTGAGCTGTATAAACGGCTGTTCTTAATATTTGAAAGCATTTTCTTCAAGAAAACGACAAGTCAAATAGCCAGAATTGTAAACTTTACGAGTATTCTCGTCATTTCACAGCATTATACCTGTAATCTCGCTGTTTGACCACGGCCATAAAGATAGCATGGCACTATTTACTTGTATTTCAAGTGTTTTTAAATGTTCCTAATCATTTCCATGTACTGACATAGTGTATTTTAAGAATTTTACCAAAATGAGACAGTTTTGCTTGAAATATATATATGAATCTTCAGGGTTTAAACTGTTTCATTCAAAAACTCCCGCCAATTCAGCCTCAATGTAAATAGAAAGAGTATTCTCTTTATTTAAGAGCTTTTTACACAACACCTGAGCTCTCTAAATAGTATCTCTCAAAGTGTGAAAGAACACTCTTCGGGAACAAACCAAGACATTGAGCCGGAATTGTAAACATTATAAGTATTCTCGTCAATTCACAGCTTTCTACCTCTAATCTCGGTAATTGTACTCGGCCATAAGAATAGTATGGGTCTATTAACTTATATTTCAAGTGTTTCCTATAGGTTCCTAATCATTTCCATGTACAGTCAATGTGTATTTTAAGAGTTGTACCAACATGCGGCAATTTTCTTAGAAACATATACGTGAATCATCACGGTTTAAACCGTTCCATTCAAAAAACTCTTGCCTATTCAGCCTCAATTGTAAATAGGAACAGTATTCTCTTCATTTAAAGGCTTTCTATACAAATTCTCAGCTCTATATACTGCAATTTTTAATGTTCGAAAGAACTCTCTTCAGAAAAACTCCAAGTAAATTCGCCCAATTGTAAACATTAACAAGTATTCTGGTCATTACACAGCTTTACAACTCTAATCTCGGTGATTGACCACGGCCACAACGGTAGTATGGCTCTATTTTCTGGTATTTCAAGTGTATCTTACACATTTCTAATCATTTCGCAGGACTATTACTGTGTTTAAAAGTTTTACAAAAATAGACAGTTTTCCTACAGTTATATCCATGAATCTTCAGGGTTTAAACTGATTCATTCCAAAAAATCCCGCCAATTCAGCCTCAATGTAAATAGAAAGAGTATTCTCTTTATTTAAAAGCTTTTTACACAACACCTGAGCTCTCTAAATAGTATCTCCCAAAGTGTGAAAGAACACTCTTCGGGAAAAAACCAAGACATTGAGCCGGAATTGTAAACATTATAAGTATTCTCGTCAATTCACAGCTTTCTACCTCTAATCTCGGTAATTGTACTCGGCCATAAGAATAGTATGGGTCTATTAACTTATATTTCAAGTGTTTCCTATAGGTTCCTAATCATTTCCATGTACTGTCAATGTGTATTTTAAGAGTTGTACCAACATGCGGCAATTTTCTTAGAAATATATACGTGAATCATCATGGTTTAAACCGTTTCATTCAAAAAACTCTTGCCTATTCAGCCTCAATTGTAAATAGGAACAGTATTCTCTTCATTTAAAGGCTTTCTATACAAATTCTGAGCTGTATATACTGCAATTTTTAATGTTTGAAAGAACTCTCTTCAGAAAAACGCCAAGTAAATTCGCCCAATTGTAAACATTAACAGTATTCTGGTCATTACACAGCTTTACAACTCTAATCTCGGTGATTGAACATGGCCACAACGGTAGTATGGCTCTATTTTCTGGTATTTCAAGTGTTTCTTACACATTTCCAATCATTTCGCAGGACTATTACTGTGTATTTAAAAGTTTTACAAAAATAGACAGTTTTCCTACAGTTATATACATGAATCTTCAGGGTTTAAACTGATTCATTCCAAAAAATCCCGCCAATTCAGCCTCAATTGTAAATAGAAACTGTATTCTCTTTATTTCAAAGCTTTTAACACAAAACCTTAGCTCTCTAAGTAGTAACTCTTAATGTTTGAAAGAACTCTCTTCGGGAACAAACCAAGAAATTGAAGCGGGATTGTAAACACTATCAGTATTCTCATCAATTCACAGCTTTCTACCTCTAATCTCGGTCATTGAACACGGCCTTAAGGATAGTATGCATCTATTTACTTATATTTCTAGTGTTTCCTACAGGTTCCTAATCATTTCCATGAACTGTCATTGTTTATTTTAAGAGTTTTACCAAAATAAGGCAGTTTTCTTAGAAATATATACATGAATCATCACGGTTTAAACTGTTTCATTAAAAAACGCCTGCCTATTCAGCCTCCATTGTAAATATGAACAGTATTCTCTTCGTTTTAAGGCTTTATACACAAATTCTGAGCTGTATAAACGGCTGTTCTTAATATTTGAAAGCATTTTCTTCAAGAAACGACAAGTCAATTAGCCAGAATTGTAAACTTTACGCGTATTCTCGTCATTTCACAGCATTATACCTGTAATCTCGCTGTTTGACCACGGCCATAAAGATAGCATGGCACTATTTACTTGTATTTCAAGTGTTTTTAAATGTTCCTAATCATTTCCATGTACTGACATAGTGTATTTTAAGAGTTTTACCAAAATGAGACAGTTTTGCTTGAAATATATATATGAATCTTCAGGGTTTAAACTGTTTCATTCAAAAACTCCCGCCAATCCAGCCTCAATGTAAATAGAAAGAGTATTCTCTTTATTTAAAAGCTTTTTACACAACACCTGAGCTCTCTAAATAGTATCTCTCAAAGTGTGAAAGAACACTCTTCGGGAAAAAACCAAGACATTGAGCCGGAATTGTAAACATTATAAGTATTCTCGTCAATTCACAGCTTTCTACCTCTAATCTCGGTAATTGTACTCGGCCATAAGAATAGTATGGGTCTATTAACTTATATTTCAAGTGTTTCCTATAGGTTCCTAATCATTTCCATGTACTGTCAATGTGTATTTTAAGAGTTGTACCAACATGCGGCAATTTTCTTGGAAATATATACGTGAATCATCACGGTTTAAACCGTTTCATTCAAAAAACTCTTGCCTATTCAGCCTCAATTGTAAATAGGAACAGTATTCTCTTCATTTAAAGGCTTTCTATACAAATTCTGAGCTGTATATACTGCAATTTTTAATGTTTGAAAGAACTCTCTTCAGAAAAACGCCAAGTAAATTCGCCCAATTGTAAACATTAACAGTATTCTGGTCATTACACAGCTTTACAACTCTAATCTCGGTGATTGAACATGGCCACAACGGTAGTATGGCTCTATTTTCTGGTATTTCAAGTGTTTCTTACACATTTCCAATCATTTCGCAGGACTATTACTGTGTATTTAAAAGTTTTACAAAAATAGCCAGAATTGTAAACTTTACGAGTATTCTCGTCATTTCACAGCATTATACCTCTAATCTCGCGGTTTGGCCACGGCCATAAAGATAGCATGGCACTATTTACTTGTATTTCAAGTGTTTTTAAATGTTCCTAATCATTTCCATGTACTGACATAGTGTATTTTAAGAGTTTTACCAAAATGAGACAGTTTTGCTTGAAATATATATATGAATCTTCAGGGTTTAAACTGTTTCATTCAAAAACTCCCGCCAATTCAGCCTCAATGTAAATAGAAAGAGTATTCTCTTTATTTAAAAGCTTTTTACACAACACCTGAGCTCTCTAAATGGTATCTCCAAAGTGTGAAAGAACACTCTTCGGGAAAAAACCAAGACATTGAGCCGGAATTGTAAACATTATAAGTATTCTCGTCAATTCACAGCTTTCTACCTCTAATCTCGGTAATTGTACTCGGCCATAAGAATAGTATGGGTCTATTAACTTATATTTCAAGTGTTTCCTATAGGTTCCTAATCATTTCCATGTACTGTCAATGTGTATTTTAAGAGTTGTACCAACATGCGGCAATTTTCTTAGAAATATATACGTGAATCATCACGGTTTAAACCGTTTCATTCAAAAAACTCTTGCCTATTCAGCCTCAATTGAAAATAGGAACAGTATTCTCTTCATTTAAAGGCTTTCTATACAAATTCTGAGCTCTATATACTGCAATTTTTAATGTTTGAAAGAACTCTCTTCAGAAAAACGCCAAGAAAATTCGCCCCAATTGTAAACATTAACAGTATTCTGGTCATTACACAGCTTTACAACTCTAATCTCGGTGATTGAACACGGCCACAACGGTAGTGTGTTTCTATTTTCTGGTATTTCAAGTGTTTCTTACACATTTCTAATCATTTCGCAGGACTATTACTGTGTATTTAAAAGTTTTACAAAAATAGACAGCTTTCCTACAGTTATATACATGAATCTTCAGGGTTTAAACTGATTCATTCCAAAAAATCCCGCCAATTCAGCCTCAATTGTAAATAGAAACTGTATTCTCTTTATTTCAAAGCTTTTAACACAAAACCTGAGCTCTCTAAGTAGTAACTCTTAATGTTTCAAAGAACTCTCTTCGGGAACAAACCAAGAAAGTGAGCCGGGATTGTAAACATTATCAGTATTCTGGTCAATTCACAGCTTTCTACCTCTAATCTCGGTCATTGAACACGGCCTTAAGGATAGTATGCGTCTATTTCCTTATATTTCTAGTGTTTCCTACAGGTTCCTAATCATTTCCATGAACTGTCATTGTTTATTTTAAGAGTTTTAGCAAAATAAGGCAGTTTTCTTAGAAATATATACATGAATCATCACGGTTTAAACTGTTTCATTAAAAAACGCCTGCCTATTCAGCCTCCATTGTAAATATGAACAGTATTCTCTTGGTTTTAAGGCTTTATACACAAATTCTGAGCTTTCTAAACGGCTGTTCTTAATATTTGAAAGCATTTTCTTAAAGAAAACTACAAGTCAATTAGCCAGAATTGTAAACTTTACGAGTATTCTCGTCATTTCACAGCATTAAACCTCTAAAGTCGCTGTTTGACCACGGCCATAAAGATAGCATGGCACTATTTACTTGTATTTCAAGTGTTTTAATGTTCCTAATC
>NW_005875356.1:6824-12641 GCF_000147115.1 Myotis lucifugus | reverse complement strand
CCACACTCCCAGAGCCAGGTAGTCACAGCCAGAAGTGTCTCCTCCTGGACCCCTTCACCCACTAGGACCACCCCCTTCAGCACCCACCATGGCACCCCCCAATCTGCTATAGTGACAGCTGTGAATTACCGATTTGGGGGCTTAAAATCACAGAGTAAATCCAAACCAGTCACACAGCTTAAAGGGAGTAAATCCTGATGGGATGGAACAGGGCCAGGGGTCCTTCCAGCACAGCACACAGTGCTGAGCCCCAGGCAGGGTTGGGGCCCAACCAGCTGTCACTCATCTCAGCCTCACTGGCCCAGTGACTGCACCCCAGGGGGAGGGAACAGGGCCCGCAGGTGGGAGAGGCCTTCCCTTCCTCCAGGACCCTGAGCCTGGGAAAGCGCTGCTCTGAGTGACATGGAGGCCAGAGGGGAGGGAGGACCCTTCACCCCCATGCAGGGTCCCCGGATGAAGCTGGGCCCAGGGCAGTGATGGCGAACCTATGACATGCCTGTCAGAGGTGACACATGAACTCATTTTTTGGTTGATTTTTCTTTATTAAATAGCATTTAAATATATAAAATAAGTATCAAAAATATAAGTCTTTGTCTTACTATGGTTGCAAATATCAAAAAAATTCTATATGTGACACGGCACCAGAGTTAAGTTAGGGGTTTTCAAAATGCTGACACCCCGAGCTCAAAAGGTTCGCCATCACTGGCCCAGGGTGTCAGCGAGGGAATAAGCAGAAGCCACAGGTCACAGGTTGAGCTGAACAGGCAGCTGCTGGAGAGCTCACCCCCTTGCAGACCTGAGGGGTTTTTGTCTCACTTCCCCACAGGCCTGCAGCACTGTGAGTACCACCACTACTACTGATGTCTGGTGATAAGCAGTAATAATCGGCCTCGTCCGCAGCCTGCAGCCCCGTGATGGTCAGGGAGGCCGTGTTGCCAGACCTGGAGCCAGAGAATCGGTCCGGAATCCCTGTGGGTCGTTTGCTACTCTCATAGATGAGGAGTTTGGGGGCCTTTCCTGGGAGCTGCTGGTACCAGGACACATAGTCACCAAGCCCAATGTTGTTGCCACTTCCAGTGCAGGAGATGGTGACCCTCTGGCCCGGGGACCCCGACACTGAGGATGGCTGAGTCACCACAGACTGGGCCCAGGATCCTGCAAGAGGGGGAGACACAGAGATGGTGAGTCTGGGTCTAGAGACCAGAGGAGGAAGCAGGGCCCATGTGTCTTCCCAAGGCCCCTGCCCCGTCCCCTCCTCCAGTCACCTGTGCAGTGAGCCAGGAGGGTGAGGAGGAGAGGGGCCCAGGCCATGGTGGAGGTCATCCCTGAGTCCTGCTCCTGAGGCCCCACAGCTGAAGCAGAGCTCCCCACACCTCTCCCTTCCCCTCTTCATAGTCTGTGGGAGGGAGGGTCCTGTTATGCAAATGAGACCCCATCTATCTGATCCCTCCCTGGGCCCTGGGCAGGGTCTTCTGCCTGAGGATGGCCATTGGTGTGGGCGGGGGAGGGGCTGTGTGGGCCCAGGTTTGGGGAAGTCCCAGCTGACAGACCTGAGCATCTAGATCAGTGGTTCTCAACCTTCCTAATGCCGCGAACCTTTAATACAGTTCCTCATGTTGTGGTGACCCCCAAGCATAAAATTCTTTTCATTTCTACTTCCTAACTATAATTTTGCTACTGTTTTGAATCTTAATGTAAATATCTGATATCTGAATACTCTGACCAATGTATTTTCATTGTTACAAATTGAATATAATTAAAGCATAGTGATTAATTACAAAAACAATATGTAATTATATATGTGTTCTCTGATGGTCTTAGGCGACCCATGTGAAACGGTCGTTCGACACCTAGAGGTCGCGACCCACAGGTTGAGAACCCCTGATCTAGGGGGTTAATAAAGCTGCTATAGACTTCCAGGTGATGGTTTTTTGTGAACAGAAGATTCAGATTTTTTTAAATTTATTTTTTAATTGAGATGTAATTGACATTAATTAGGGTCAGGTGTACGACATAATGACTCTGTGAGGTGTAAACTCAGAACCATCCCAGAATACGTCTCCTTGACCTCTGCCATCATATGTGGCTACAAGTTTTGCTATTTCTTGTGCTAAGAACAGTTAAGATCCAGTCTCTCAGCTGCTTTCACAGACACAGTGTGACAGCCGCCCCTGCCGGGTCCCCATGCTGTACACACTCCCAGAGCCAGGTACTCACAGGCAGAAGTGTCTCCTCCTGGACTCCTTCACCCACTGGGACCAACCCCTTCAGCGCCCACCATGGCACCCCCCAATCTGCTATAGTGACAGCTGGGAATTGCCGATTTTTGTGCTTAAAATCACAGAGCAAATGGAAACCAGTCGCACAGCTTAAAGGGAGTAAATCATGATGGGATGGAACAAGGCCAGGGGTCCTTCTAGCACAGCACACAGTGCTGAGCCCCAGGCAGGGGCGGGGACAACCAGCTGTCACTCATCTCAGCCTCACTGGACCAGTGAGTGCAGCCTAGGGGGAGGGAACGGGCCCGCGGGTGGTAGAGGCCTTCCCTTCCTCCAGGACCCTGAGCCTGGGAAAGCACTGCTCTGAGTGACATGGAGGCCGCAGGGGAGGGAGGACCCTTCACCCCCAGGCAGGGTCCCCGGATGAAGCTGGGCCCAGGGCGTCAGCAAGGGAATAAGCAGAAGCCACAGGTCACAGGCTGAGCCCAGCAGGCAGCTGCTGGCGAGCTCACCCCCTCGCAGACCAGAGGGGTTTTTGTCTCACTTCCCCGCAGGCCTGCTGCACTGTGGGAGCATTGAGACTGTTGTCCCATGATAAGCAGTAATAGTCGGCCTCGTCCTCAGCCTGCAGCCCCGTGATGGTCAGGGAGGCTGAGTTGCCAGACCAGGAGCCAGAGAATCGATCAGGGACCCCTGAGGGTCGGTTGCTATTATCATAGATGAGGAGTTTGGGGGCCTTTCCTGGAATCTGTTGGTACCAATACACATAAACCACGCCCAATGTTGGAGCTGCTTCCAGTGCAGGAGATGGTGACCCTCTGGCCCGGGGACCCCGACACTGAGGATGGCTGAGTCACCACAGACTGGGCCCAGGATCCTGCAAGAGGGGGAGACACAGAGATGGTGAGTCTGGGTCTAGAGACAAGAGGAGGAAGCAGGGCCCATGTGTCTTCCCAAGGCCCCTTCCCCGTCCCCTTATCCAGTCACCTGTGCAGTGAGCCAGGAGGGTGAGGAGGAGAGGGGCCCAGGCCATGGTGGAGGTCATCCCTGAGTCCTGCTCCTGAGGCCCCACAGCTGAAGCAGAGCTCCCCACACCTCTCCCTTCCCCTCTTCATAGTCTGTGGGAGGGAGGGACCTGTTATGCAAATGAGACCCCATCTATCTGATCCCTCCCTGGGCCCTGGGCAGGACCCTCTGGCTGAGGATGGCCATTGGTGTGGGCGGGGGAGGGGCTGTGTGGGCCCAGGTTTGGGGAAGTCACAGCTGACAGCCCTGAGCAGATGGTCCTGGGCTTTGTCAGGGGCTGGTCCCAGCTCTGAGCACCCAGATCCCTCAGGAGCAAACCCCCAGCGCCCTCTAGTGTCCAGGCCCAGACACACCATTGAGTGACATGGGGACCAGAACCCATGGAGGCCACCTCTGCCTTCCCACTGCTCTGTCCACTGCCCCCGCACCAGGGCCAGGCCAGGGCCCCTCTCGTGGCCTCCCCTCACCTGGGGGCACCTTCAGTCTCTACTCGGCGTCCTCAGGGAGAGTCTGACCACAGCTCCCTGGGCTGGTCCGTGGTCAGGACTCAAGTGGCGGCTCCTGCACCAACTCTTAGACCAGGGTCAGGGCTCAGGTCAGGGCCAGAGCAGGCACAGCCCCGTGGGGGCGCATCCCCTTCTGTGGGGGACTCGGTTCTGTCTTGTGTGGGATTCACTCCTGGTGGCGGGAGGCCTCCTTCCCGGGGACCCAGGGCCCCGAGGAGAAAGGGGCCCTTCCCCAGGGCTGGGCAGGGGGGGGAGGAAGCCCTCGTGGGCTGTCCTCGTCCGGGGTCAGGGTCACTGTTATTTTCTGTCCGTATTTCCTCCTCCTGACACCATCGTTCTCCATGAGCCGTGGGCTGTGGTCACTCCTGGGATCTGTTCTCAACGCACAGTCAGATGTTGGCATTTATCTGAGAGGAAAAGGGGAACATGCAGGACGTGCTGTCAAAACTGTGGTTAAAGTTTCTAATTGCTGTGCTAGGGCTTCATTTATTAACTTTATATATTAGTCACCATTCAGCCACCTTCACATGCCCAAAAGTGATTGTGGGTGAAAGAGACTTAAAGGAAGAGTGAAAAATAAAGGCACATGGTAGGCAGGGGCAGCATGGCTGCTGAGAGGTGGGCGTGGCTGCTGAGAGGTGGGCGTGGCTGCTGAGAGGTGGGCGTGGCTGCTGAGAGGGGGCGTGGCTGCTGAGAGGTGGGCGTGGCTGCTGAGGGGTGGGCGTGGCTGCTGAGGGTGGGCGTGGCTGCTGAGGGGTGGGCTTGGCTGCTGTGAGCTGGGCGGGGCAGGTGTGGCTGGCCTGGGTTAGGGGGCAGATGCTCACCACCCTTGGCCATGGCTCCCTCCCCTGGGGTGAGAGGTGGGTGTGGCACAGCCTGGGGCCCTTCCCCTGGCCCACGCCACCCTCACCCACTGTCCCTGGGCCGGCCATGATGCACGCTGGCCACCATGTGCCGTGACCGCCTCTTGGGGACCTGGCTGTGGCTGGTGCCGCCGCCCTGGACGTGGACGGAGCAGAGCAGGCCGCTCAGGAGGCTGCAGAGTCCTCGGCCGTCCCGACCAGCTGGCTGAGGCCCCAGCAGCCGCCCCTCAGCCTCAGGTCAGCTCCTCTGACCCGGGTTCAGGGGCCCATCCTGTCCCTGTGGGACCTTCCCAGAGACCCGGGAACCAGCCCTCCCCACACCTGGTCACGGGCCAGCTGTGTGCAGACTCCACGGAGGCCCTGAGCCACATCTCCTCTCGGAGCCGTCGCTGCCGACCCTGACCCTGGGGCCGGCCTGACCCTGAGGACACCGCCCTGAGGCCCGGCAACAGGCCTGCCAGCTCAGAGCCACAGAAAAGGCCCGGCTGCAGCCCCGTGAGGGCACACAGCCCCTGCTGACTGCGATCAGAGGGGCAATCCCATCAGCCCTTGGGAGTCAGAGCCAAGTGACCTCCCGGCTCCTGGGCATAAAGGCAGCCAAGGCGGCTGCTCCTTCAAATGCATAAATGCCCGCAAGGCTGCGGGTCCTCAGGGATCAGCTCATAGGAGAGCAGCCCTGGGCTCCAATAAAGGGCCCTCAGGACCCAGGAAATGGAGGTGCCTGAATATTCTGACCAAGAATTCAGAGTCACCCTCTTCAAGAAGACGAAGGAGATAAAAAGATTACGGATAAATAAACAATATCAGAACAAACAACAAAAACTCAGAACTTCAACTACAAAATACCATGCACACAGCTTCCATCTATTAAAGGACAGAAAATCCCTGGACATCAAGAGCGCAGAGCTGCCCAGGGGCTCAGAGACGCCCATGTGACACAGCTCAGGCCCTTTGCCTGAGGCTCACAGGCTCCCCTCGGTAAAGGCCTGAGGCCAGCAGCTCCCCCCCCCTCCAGGAGGTGCTCACACTTCATGTGGGAACAGGAGGGCCCTGCTCACACTCCCCATCCACCGGGAGACCCTCCCCGTCCTCAGTGACCTTTTCCGTGACACAGTCAGGCTCAGTCACTGGGAGGTTCCACGGACGGACAGAGCCGGGTGTCACTGAGCTGTCATTACCGTGTCCTGTTCACAATCCCATTGC
>NW_005875356.1:0-6598 GCF_000147115.1 Myotis lucifugus | reverse complement strand
TAGGTGCACGATTTTTTGTCCAGTCTCTTCCCGCATCTCCCATTCCCCTTTCCCCCCCCAAGAATAGTCAGTCCATCCCCTTTCTATGTCCCTGATTCATTATAATCACCAGTTCATTCTGTACATCAGATTATTTATTCACTTGATTCTTAGATTCACTTGTTGATAGATGCATGTTTGTTGTTCACAATTTGTATCTTTACCTTTTTCTTCTTCCTCTTCTTAAAGGATACCGTTCAGCATTTCGTATAATACTGGTTTAGTGGTGATGAACTCCTTTAGCTTTTCCTTATCTGTGAAGCTCTTTATCTGACCTTCAGTTCTGAATGATAGCTTTGCTGGATAAAGTAATCTTGGTTGTAGGTTCTTGGTATTCATCACTTTGAATATTTCTTGCCATTCCCTTCTGGCCTGCAAAGTTTCTGTTGAGAAATCAGCTGACAGTCGTATGGGTATTCCCTTGTAGGTAATTGAGTCTCTTTCTCTTGCTGCTTTTAAGATTCTCTCTTTGTCTTTTGCTCTTGGCATTTTAATTATGATGTGTCTTGGTGTGGTCCTCTTTGGATTCCTTTTGTTTGGGGTTCTCTGCGCTTCTTGGACCTGTAAGTCCATTTCTTTCACCAGGTGGGGGAAGTTTTCTGCCATTATTTCTTCAAATAGGTTTTCAATATCTTGCTGTCTCTCATCTTCTGGCACCCCTATAATTCTGATATTAGTGCGCTTGAAGCTGTCCCAGAGGCTCCTTACACTATCTTCGTATTTTCGGATTCTTTTTTCTTTTTTTTTTTTTAATATATTTTTATTGATTTTTTACAGAGAGGAAGGGAGAGGGATAGAGAGTCAGAAACATCGAATAAGAGAGAAACACTGATCAGCTGCCTCCTGCACACCCCCCACTGGGGATGTGCCCGCAACCAAGGTACATGCCCTTGACCAGAATCGAAACTGGGACCCCACAGGCCGATGCTCCATCCACTGAGCCAAACCGGTCAGGGCCGGATTTTTTTTTCATTTTGCTTTTCCGGTTGGGTGTTTTTTGCTTCTTCGCATTTCAAATCTTTGGCTTGATTCTTGCGCTCCTCTGGTCTGCTATTGGGTATAATATTCTTTATTTCAGTCCGTGTATGCTTAATTTCTAGTTGGTTCTTTATCATAGCATCGAGGGTCTCATTAGTTTTCGTGAGGCTCTCATCAAGTTTATTGCAAGCCCTCAAAATTGCGATTTTTAGCTCCATATCCTCCATTTCTGTCATTTTTTTTGTCTCCGCATTTTTTATGCTTTCTTGGTGCACCGCCTTGTGGTCTTTGTGCGCAGTCTTGTTCTAGTTAAGCCTTGATTGTTGTAGTTAATACTAGAGGGATTTGACCACCAGGCCGACTGGCTGTGAGAATCAGCTGTGACTGCCCGGAAAACTTCTGTCCTCTGGGGAGGTGCTAATCTAGCCTTTGCCTGAGGCGATCTGGCAAATGGCTCTGCGCAGGGCTTGGGCGGGGGCGGGTTGCACGGGATCAACAGCGCGGGCGGAGGGAGCAGTTATGGCTGCTCTCAGTCCCGTTCCCAGAGGCTCTGCTTCTCAGAACCCCGGCAACTGCTGCAGACCTCGGAGAGAAAGCTGCCCTCACGTTCCAACTGATGCTAGACAATCCCGCTTCTCCCGTTTGAGTCTGAGTCCCTAGAGACTCACCCGGATCTGGAGCTCAGAGTCTGAGACTCCCTCCTGATTGAAAACGACAACCGCACCCTCAGCCACCAGCCCGCTTTGCGCTCGCACCTCCGCACCTTTAAATTTTCCACACTGCGCCCCCTCTGAGCCTCGGTATGCTGTTGTCTTTCCTTCTAGTTGAAGAGTCTCTCCACAGCCAGCCTTCCTGTGGTTCTGGGTGATGTCCATTCCGTATTTTAGTTGTATTTTTGAAGTGGTTGTTTGCGGCAGAAGTCTCCAGTGTTTACCTATGCCGCCATCTTGGTGGTCTCTCCCAAACCATGACCTCTGGCTTCATAGTTGAACAGCAGCTGCTGGAGATCTCACCACCTCACAGATGATAAGGGTTTTTGTCTCACTTCCCCACAGGCCTGGAGCACTGTGGCACCACTGAGACTGCTGTCCCATGCTGAGCAGTAATAGTCGGCCTCGTCCTCAGCCTGCAGCCCGGTGATGGTCAGGGAGGCTGAGCTGCCAGACCTGGAGCCAGAGAATCGGTCCGGAACCCCTGTGGGTCTACCACTACTACCATAGATGATGAGTTTGGGGGCCTTTCCTGGGAGCTGTTGGTACCAGTTCACATTATTACCCCCAATGTTGGAGCTGCTTCCAGTGCAGGAGATGGTGACCTTCTGACCCGGGGACCCCGACACTGAGGATGGCTGAGTCAGCACAGACTGGGCCCAGGATCCTGCAAGAGGGGGAGACACAGAGATGGTGAGTCTGGGTCTAGAGACAACAGGAGGAAGCAGGGCCCATGTGTCTTCCCAAGGCCCCTTCCCTCTACCCTTATCCAGTCACCTGTGCAGTGAGCCAGGAGGGTGAGGAGGAGAGGGGCCCAGGCCATGGTGGAGGTCATCCCTGAGTCCTGCCTCCTGAGGCCCCACAGCTGAAGCAGAGCTCCCCACACCTCTCCCTTCCCCTCTTCATAGTCTGTGGGAGGGAGGGCACATTCATGCAAATGAGACCCCATCTATTTGATCCCTCCCTGGACCCTGGGCAGGGCCCTCTGCCTGAGGATGGCCATTGGTGTGTGCGGGGGAGGGGCTGTGTGGGTCCAGATTTGGAGAAGTCCCAGCTGACAGCCCTGAGCAGATGGTCCTGGGCTTTGTCAGGGGCTGGTCCCAGCTCTGAGCACCCAGATCCCTCAGGAGCAAACCCCCAGCGCCCTCTAGTGTCCAGGCCCAGACACACCATTGAGTGACATGGGGCCAGAACCCATGGAGGCCACCTCTGCCTTCCCACTGCTCTGCCCACTGCCCCTGCCCTAGGGCCAGGCCAGGGTCCCCTCTATGGCCTCCCCTCACCTCAGGGCACCTTCAGTCTCTACTCGGCTTCTTCAGGGGGAGTCTGACTACAGCTCCCGGGGCTGGTCCATGGTCAGGACTCAAGTGGCGGCTCCTGCACCAACTGTTAGACCAGGGTCAGGGCTCAGGTCAGGGCCAGAGCAGGCACAGCCCCGTGGGGGCGCATCCCCTTCTGTGGGGGACTCGGTTCTGTCTTGTGTGGGATTCACTCCTGGTGGCGGGAGACCTCCTTCCCGGGGACCCAGGGCCCGGAGGAGAAAGGGGCCCTTCCCCAGGGCTGGGCAGGTGGGGGAGGAAGCCCTCGTGGGCTGTCCTCGTCTGGGTCAGGGGTCACTCTTTCTTTCTGTCCATATTTCCTCCTCCTGACACCATCGTTCTCCATGGGATCACTCCTGGGATCTGTTCTCAACGCACAGTCAGACGTTGGCATTTATCTGAGAGGAAAAGGGGAACATGGGGGACCTGCTTGTCAAAAAAATGTTGACATTTTCTAATTGCTGGGCTAGGGCTTCTTTAAAACTTTACACTATATTAGTCAGCACTCAGCCAGCTTCACATGCATGTATGTTATTATATGTAAAAGTCACAATAAGGCTGATTTGAAAATTCTAGGATGATGCATATTGGTGGAAACTGTGGGCGGAGGAATTGATGGAAAAGCATTGGTAACGGAACGCCTTCTGCTCCGGGTTGAAAAGGTGTGAATAGACGTTTTCTAACATCACTTTACATTTCAGTGGTGAGTTGAGAGCTGTGCCCTGTGGTCTGGTCCTTATGGTTGGAAATCCCCAGTCTCTGCCCAGTGACCCCCACGAGGAGTTTCTAGGAGCTTCCATCCGTCCCAGGAACAGAAGCTCCTGCCGCAGGCAGAGCTCCCAGGACACAGTGGTGTCGGCTCCAGGCCTGCCTCTGGGCGGCACAGCCACAGTCGCTGCCCCTGGCGTCCAGCATCCGCAGGACAGAACGTGTCCCCTCAGCCCCCCAGCTACAGCGGCCAAAGCCCAGTGGCTCCAGGCATTTCTGACTGCTCTCACTCGAGGGGGTTAATAAAGCAACTTCAGACTTCCACGTGCCTTTTTTTTGTGGACAGAAGATTCAGATTTATTTTAATTTATATTTAATTGAGATGTAATTGACATTATATTAGGCTCAGGTGTACGACATGAGTCTGTGAGGTGTAAACTGCAAAACCATCCCACAATACGTTTCCTTGACCTCAGCCATGAGACATGGCTACAAGTTCTGCTATTTCTTGTGCTGAGAACAGTTAAGATCCAGTCTCTCAGCTGCTTTCACAGACACAGTGTGACAGCGCCCCCTGCCGGGTCCCCATGCTGTCCACACTCCCAGAGCCAGGTAGTCACAGCCAGAAGTGTCCCCTCCTGGACCCCTTCACCCACTTGGACCACCCCCTTCAGCACCCACCATGGCACCCCCCAATCTGCTATAGTGACAGCTGTGAATTGCCGATTTTGGGGCTTAAAATCACAGAGTAAATGGAAACCAGTCGCACAGCTTAAAGGGAGTAAATCCTGATGGGATGGAACAGGGCCAGGGGTCCTTCCAGCTCAGCACACAGTGCTGAGCCCCAGCCGGGGGCGGGACCCAGCCAGCGGTCACTCATCTCAGCCTCACAGGCCCAGTGAGTGCAGCCCTGGGGGAGGGAATGGGCCCCATGGATGGGGAGAGGCCTTCCCTTCCTCCTGGACCCTGAGCCTGGGAAAGCACTGCTCTGAGTGACATGGAGGCCGGAGGGGTGGGAGGACCGTTCACCCCCAGGCAGGGTCCCCGGATGAACCAGGGCCCAGGGCAGTGATGGCGAACCTATGACACGCCTGTCAGAGGTGACATGCGATCTCTTTTTTTTCGTTGATTTTCTTTGTTAAATGGCATTTAAATATATAAAATAAATATCATAAATATAAATCTTTGTTTTACTATGGTTGCAAATATCAAAAAAATTCTTTATGTGACACGGCACCAGAGTTAAGTTAAGGTTTTTCAAAATGCTGACACGCTGAGCTCTAAAGGATCGCCATCACTGGCCCAGGGTATCAGTGAGGGAATAAGCAGAATCCACAGGTCACAGGCTGAGCTGAACAGGCAGCTGCTGGAGAGCTCACCCCCTCACAGACCTGAGGGGTTTTTGTCTCACTTCCCCACAGGCCTGCAGCACTGTGTGAGTACCATAAGGACTACTTTCAAAGGACACGCAGTAATAGACGGCCTCGTCCTCGGCCTGCAGCCCCGTGATGGTCAGGGAGGCTGAGCTGCCAGACCTGGAGCCAGAGAATCGGTCCGGAATCCCTGTGGGTCGTTTGCTACTATGATAGATGAGTAGTATCGGGGCTGTTCCTGGGAGCTGTTGGTACCAGGACCCATAGTCACCATAACCAACATTGGTGCTGCTTCCAGTGCAGGAGATGGTGACCCTCTCACCCGGGGACCCCGACACTGAGGATGGCTGAGTCAGCACAGACTGGGCCCAGGATCCTGCAAGAGGGGGAGACACAGAGATGGTGAGTCTGGGTCTAGAGACCAGAGGAGGAAGCAGGGCCCATGTGTCTTCCCAAGGCCCCTTCCCCATCCCCTCATCCAGTCACCTGTGCAGTGAGCCAGGAGGGTGAGGAGGAGAGGGGCCCAGGCCATGGTGGAGGTCATCCCTGAGTCCTGCTCCTGAGGCCCCACAGCTGAAGCAGAGCTCCCCACACCTCTCCCTTCCCCTCTTCATAGTCTGCGGGAGGGAGGGCCCACTCATGCAAATGAGACCCCATCTATTTGATCTCTCCCTGGGCCCTGGGCAGGGCCCTCTGCCTGAGGATGGCCATTGGTGTGGGCGGGGGAGGGGCTGTGTGGGGCCCAGGTTTGGGGAGGTCACAGCTGACAGCCCTGAGCAGAGGGTCCTGGGCTTTGTCAGGGGCTGGTCCCAGCTCTGAGCACCCAGATCCCTCAGGAGCAAACCCCCAGCGCCCTCTAGTGTCCAGGCCCAGACACACCATTGAGTGACATGGGGACCAGAACCCATGAGAGGCCACCTCTGCCTTCCCACTGCTCTGCCCACTGCCCCTGCCCCAGGGCCAGGCCAGGGTCCCCTCTATGGCCTCCCCTCACCTCGGGGCACCTTCAGTCTCTACTCAGCCTCCTCAGGGGGCGTCTGACTACAGCTCCCTGGGCTGGTCCATGGTCAGGACTCAAGTGGCAGCTCCTGCACCAACTCTTAGACCAGGGTCAGGGCTCAGGTCAGGGCCAGAGCAGGGACAGCCCCGTGGGGGCGGGTCTCCTTCTGTGCGGACTCGGTTCTGTCTTGTGTGGGATTCACTCCTGGTGGCGGGAGGCCTCCTTCCCGTGGACCCAGGGCCCCGAGGAGAAAGGGGCCCTTCCCCAGGGCTGGGCGGGGGGGGGGGGGGGGGGGGGGGGAAGACCCTCGGGGCTGTCCTCCTCCGGGGGCAGGGGCACTGTTAATTTCTGGCCATATTTCCTCCTCCTGAAACCATCTCTTCTCATGAGGCGGGGGGTGTGGGCACTCCTTGGGATCTGTTTCTCCACGCACAGACAGACGTGGGCATTTTATCTGAGAGGAAAGGGGGA
>NW_005875355.1:0-12415 GCF_000147115.1 Myotis lucifugus | reverse complement strand
GGGCTCCCGGGCCCAGGCAGAAAGAGTCAAAGCTGCAGACAGGGAGTGGCAGGGTTCTGACTTCGTCTTCCGCCGCGCCCCTGGCCTCACTGCGATTGAGAGGCAATAGACCAGCGGTTCTCAACCTGTGGGTCGCGACCCCTTTGGCGGTCGAACGACCCTTTCTCAGGGGTCGCCTAAGACCATCCTGCATATCAGATATTTACATGATGATTCATAACAGTAGCCAAATTACAGTTATGAAGTAGCAACGAAAATAATTTTATGGTTGGGTCACAACATGAGGAACTGTGTTTAAAGGGCCAGAAGGTTGAGAACCACTGCAGTAGACAAATCATATAATAAATGGTAACATGAATGTGCTTGAGAGTGGATTTTTCAGACATGGACACATTTCACCTATACCAGAATCTTGTAAATATATATATATTATTGATGTCAGAGAGGAAGGGAGAGGAAGTGATAGAAACATCAACGATAAGAGAGAATCATGGATCGGCTGCCCCCTGCACGCCCCACACTGGGGATCAAGCCCGCAACCCGGGCCTGTGCCCTGACCGGGAATCGAACCGTGACCTCCTGGTTCCTGGGTCGACGCTCAGCCACGGAGCCACGGGGGCCAGACCCTTGTAAGATGGATGACGGGCACGTGCCACCTCCAGCGAGTGCCCTGAGAGCTTGGTTGCCAGCTCCCACGCACTTGCTCCAGGCGGGCCCTGTGTAGCCCGAGCTGCCCAGCGGCCAAGGCGGAGAGAGAAACACCATCAGCTCTGACGTGCGCCCTGTCCCGAGAGCAAGGCCTTTCCAGCCCCTTGAGAGCGGCAGGTCGCTCCCGTGGGCGGGGTGCAGGGCGCAGCGGGGTTGACAGCCCAGACCTCAGGCCAGTGATCAGTCGCGCCGAGGCCTGGTCCTGACCAATCAAGCCCCGCGGGTCTCGTAGGCCCCGCCCCCTGGCGTGGAAACCCCGCCCTCCTGGAACCCTGAGGTCCCGCGTGGTGAGGAGCGGACCCGGGTGCCCTGGGGGCGAGGCGGCGATTGCCCGGAGCGAGGCCCTGGGAGAGACCCGTACAAATCTGCGCGGCCGGGGCGGGCGTGCTGGGCTCCTGCACCCGAAGTGGGGCCAGGACCAGCCGGGACGCGGGCCTGAGTGCGCTGGGCATGCGCGCCCGGGATCCCGGCAGGGAGGGCGGGCCTGCGGCGGCCGAACCCGCAGGCGGGCGATTTGCGCATGCGTGGTCCGGGGCCACGCCCTCTCCAGTTGGGGCGGGGCCTATGCGTCCTGGGCGGGGCCTCGGGAGTGGGACGTGCGTCACGGCAGCTTGAAGAGGGGCGGGCCGAGGGGCGGGGCCTCCGTGGCCGGAGCTGGCGGGGCTGCCGGGTGGGAGCCGTGCGGTCGGACTGCTCGCGGCTCCGGGATGGCCTCCCCGCGGGAGCTGACGCAGAACCCCCTGAAGAAGATCTGGATGCCGTACAGCAACGGGCGGCCCGCCCTGCACGCCTGCCAGCGCCGCGGTGAGGCGGGGTCCGCGGGGAGCGCGGGGGACGGTGCGCGGGTGATGGATGGGGCGGCCTGGGCAGTGGTCTGTCGCGGCGGCGAGGGGCGGGGAACCGCGGGGAACCGGGACAGGTGAGGCCGAGGCTGCCGGGCTGGTGGGAGGGGAGCAGAGCGGGTGGTGGGCGAGGACAGCGGTGGCAGAGCTGGAGGCGGAGGCCGGTCTGCGGGGAAGTCTCGGCTCCTGGGGGCCAGGTCCGGCCCCGGCCCCGCGCACTCCTGTCCCCCCACCGCTCAGGCCAGGGCGGACCTGGAGCCCCTGCCCTGTCCTCTCTGCTGGCCAGAGAGCGTGGGCCGGTGGCCGGCCGCGCCCGAGCTGGGCTGGCCCTAGAGGGACTGCTTGGCCTCTCTGAGCCCAGCGCTTTCAAAGGCCCGAGAGCGAGCTGGCCCTCCGGTGGGAGGAAGGGCGGGGCGCCCCGGGCTAATCACCCACCTGGTCACCTAAAGCCAAGTTTTGGGGGGAATTCCCCGGAGGTGCGGGTTTGACCAGAATAGGGGCCGTGGGGCACCGTGCCATGCGGGCCTGTGTTTGTGTCGTGGGTAGAATAGAAGGTAAACTTAAGGGGAAACATCTGGGAGACACGCTGCGATGCCTGACATTGCTCAGCTCACCTTTCCGGGTCTTGGCTGTTTAATTTCCTACCTTGACTTCCCGCTGGTCCTTAAATGAGCTGCAGCCTCTTTATTACAAAGAAAAAGATCTGTTTTAGGAGTAACGGAAACGTTGTGGGGAAGTTGCACGTTGACAAGGACCTCAGAGAACATCCAGTCCAACTCCTGGCACAGAAATGGACATGGCCATCAGGAGGCTGGGTGGTGTGCGGGGGTCTCCCTGCCCCCCGACCTCTGCTTGGCCGTGATCTGGGAGGGAGAGAGGGCTGTGCTGGGCCTGGGCTCTGACATGGTGTGAGAACTGGGGGAGTGTCTCTTACCACACTGTGGGTCCTGGCAGGGGGCGGCCGTGGCTTTGGCCCTGACCGAGGCCCTGGTGGGGCACGGAGCCAGTGATCCTGCCTCAGTCCTGGGCCAGGGCTTCCATCCACGGCTCTGTGTCCTCAGGGGCTCCGGTCACGCCCACGCCGCTCCCGCACTGAGTGGAGGTGCGGAGGCCGAGGCCCCTGCTCCTGGCCGGTCTGTGTGAGGGCTGTTTCACTCCAGGGGAGGAGTAAGAGCCTGGACTTTGGAGGCAGGAAGGCTCGGCTGCATCAGGGCCCAGCTGTGTGGCCTCGGGCAGGGAGACTCCTCCAGGCCCGGGTCCGAGCCTGTCACCAGCCTGCTCCACGGAGCTGCTGTGAGCTGCGGAATGAGGAGGCCTCAAGAAGGGGTCGCTGGCCATCTCGTCATCTCACCGCTTGTCGCTCCCACATCAGGGATGGAAGCAGCAGTTCTGAGAGAACCCCCAGCACAGATGGGAAGGGACCTGTGGCCTCGAGGGAGGGGACTGGCCCAGGTCTTTCGGCCACTTGGGTGGGTCTATATTTCTCCAGGCTCCAAGTCTGTGATTAAAACCTGGCTCTGGCCCGGGCGGCGTGGCTCAGTGGTTGAGCGTCGACCTATGAACCAGGTCATGGTTTGATTCCCGGTCGGGGCACATTCCTGGTTGTGGGCTCGATCCCCAGTGTGGGGCGTGCAGGAGGCAGCCGATCCATGATTCTCATCATTGATGTTTCTCTCGCTCCCTCTCCCTTCCTGCCTGAAATCAATTAAAATATTAAAACAAACGAACAAAATACCTGGCTCTGGCCTGAGAGAGGGGCTCATGGCATCACACTGCCCCTGGGCGCACGCGGGGTGGACCGTGGGCTGGCCCAGCACAGGAGGCGGCAGTGGCACTCCCGAGGCCAAGATGACCCCTGCAGGTGGTGCGGGATTGGGCCTGGTTAGGGTCCCGGAGTTCACAGCAGGGAGTGACTCAGCAGGGAGTGAACCGGGAACCTGTACGTGCGGCATTTCACCCTTGCAGAACGGATCATGGCGAGGCTGGGGGCCCCGGGGACGGGGGAGGGCCTGAGGGTGGCGGTGGGTGGACGTTGACTCGATCAGGCACAGGGGTTTGTGGAGATGAGGGCGCGGGGCTCCCGGCTGGTCTGCCGTAGCCGTGGTCTCCCAGCTCTCTGGGCACCCGAGGCCGCTTGTCTGCGGGGTGTCCCTGTGCCGTTACCTCCCTGGTCACTGACCCCTTAGCTCAGACCTGGGGGAGTTTTGGGGGTGGGCGAGGCAGAGATGAAGAGGGGACTCAGGCCCTGGCCGGTTTGGCTCAGTGGATAGAGCGTCGGCCTGTGGACTGAAGGGTCCCGGGTTCGATTCCGGTCAAGGGCACATTCCCGGGTTGCAGGCTCGATCCCCAATGGAGGCAGCCAATCAGTGATTCTCTCTCATCATTGACATTTCTATCTCTCCCTCTCCCTCTCCCTTCCTCTCTGAAATAAAAAATATATAATTTTTAAAAAAAGGGGGGGGGAACTCAGGGAGCAGGGCAGAAAGGACAGTGCTTGTCTGATGGCTTTTCTTAGGCAGAAGGTGGAAGACGTGCTGGGTCTGCACGTGGCGGGGTGTGGCCGGGCGGGTAGGAGAGTTGGCCATCTGTCCCCTCTGAACAGGACAGACCCAGCGCTTAGCTTTCAGGAGCTGCTCCGTCCCCGCCCGCCCAGGGGCGTCGAGCAGGTGCAGCTCAGGAACCCGTCTGGACTCACGTCGGGGACTCGTGGCTGCCCCCGGGCTGGCCCCTGCAGGAAGTGGCCACTGCCCAGCACCAGGCTTGTCTCAGGCCTCTCGCCTGCTCGGCCTCCCCGGGCCTTTTTTTTTTTTTTTTTTTAATGATGGACTTTATCATTATCTTTGTCCCAATATTCATTCATTCTTTCCTCACCCGAGGATATTTTCCATTGATTTTCAGAGAGTGGAAGAGAGAGGGAAAGACAGAGAGAAACATCCATGGGAGAGAAACACATTGATGGGTTGCCTCTTGCATGAGCCCCGACCAGGGAGGAGCCTGCAACTGAGGTACATGCCCTTGACCGGAACCGAATCCGGGACTCGTCAGCCCCCAGGCCGATGCTCTATGCACTGAGCCACACCGGCCAGGGCCAGGCCTCCTTGTCCTTGAGCAATTGCGCAGGAAACCGTGGCCTTGAGCAATTGCGCAGGAAAAGGACGCTGAGTGGCATGTCTTCAGACTTCCTTCCGCACACACCGGTGTCCTGAACAGCGGGTCCTTGAGGCCCGGAGCTCTCGCCCCGCTCCCCGGTCCGCGCTGTGCCCCGCCCCGCTCCCCGGTCCGCGCTGTGCCCGCGGCCGTCCGGCGTTCCCGTGTTTGGCTGCTGGGAGCAGAGCTGTTGTGAAGACACTTGTACTTTGGTTTTTCTTTGGGGTCATTTCCTTGGAAGCTTATCTTGAGGAGCCAAGGTGATAGGTAACGTATTACTCTGGCTTTCGCCCAGCCTGGACTCGCTGCCCTTCCGCCCACCGGGCCGTGCAGGGGCGGGGGCTGCCGCGAACACCAGGGGGGCGGCCAGGGCACCTCGGGGGAGATGGACGTGCAGGGGGCATGCAGGATCCTAGTCCTGAGGCTGCGGGAGGACCCTCCAGGGACAGCGCGGTGGGGGGGGGGCTCCTCGAAGGGAGCAGGTCTCCCCCTCCCCACCAGCAGTAGCGATGCCCTGCCCTGCGGTTGCTCGAGAGCCGCCAGCCGGCCAGGAGTTGTGCAAACAGCGGGCCCTCGCGGTGGCCCTCGGGACACAGGGCCTTGCCTAACTTGTTTTTCTCCCCCCTTGGCCAGCGGAGGCTCTTCTGCAAGTTTCCTCATCTTGCTCACTGTCCGGGGGATGCCCTCCCCTGGGGCTCCCTGTTTGTCACATTGGCCTGGGACTTGGGGCCCCTCTGGCCATCTGTTGTCCGCAGGGCCCGCCTGGGACAGAGGTGCCTCGGCACCTGGACTCCCAAGGGCCTCGGTGCTGAGGGGCAGCTGTGTCCTCAGCCTGGCGCTGCCAGGGCCGTGCAGGGGCACCGCTTCCCCGAGGTGCTCTCACCGGGAGATAGTGCTGGACCTACAGGGAGGGCGGTCAGCACTCGGCCCGGCCCGGCCGGCAGGGCTTGGGGGTTGAGCGTCGACCTATGAGCCAGGAGGTCACCGTTTGATTCCTGGTCAGGGCACAGGCCTGGATTGCGGGCTCCATCCCCAGTGTGGGGTGTGCAGGGAGCAGCCGATCCATGATTCTCTCTCATATCGATGTTTCTCTCTCTCACTCTCTCCTTCTTCTCGGAAATCAATGAAAATCTATTTAATAAAAACATAAACGACAGGAACCAGGCCTCCCTGTCCCCTGCCCCCCGGCAGGGCTGGCCCTGGGCCTCGGCGCTGCAGCCTGCAGGGGCCCTGCAGGGTCAGGTGAAGGCAGCTGCAGCCACGCGGCTAAGAAGGGCCCGCAGGTCCCCGCACCGGGCCAGCTGTCCGTCCGCTGCGGCTGCACCCTCGCCCAGGGCCTGGGCCCTGAGGCTTCTGGGGTGAGACCAGCTGAAAGCTGTGAGGCCGGCGTTCTATGGTTCGGGGTCTGTCCAGGGGCCAGGGAGGGGGCTGTGTCCTGACCCTTCCCCTCCAGCCCCCGCAGCTTCCTGATGGGCCCTGACTGGTGGCAGACGGGACGGCGGGCGAGGGCTGTCACAGGTCCACCCTGCGGACGTCGCCTGGGTCTCTGGTCTCGGCCTCTGGCAGCCTCACCCTGTTGGGTTTGAGATGCTTCCCTCCTTCCTGCCCATCACCCGTGAGCACCCATCCGTGCCAGGCCCAGGCGCCCGCTGGCTCTGGCGCTCGCCTGCTCTGCTCCCGGCTCCTTGGTGAGGTGGCGGGATGGAGGGAGAGGAGCCTGAGGAAGGTCTAGGGCAGCGGTTCTCAACCTGTGGTTTGCGACCCCTTTGGCAGTCGAACGACCCTTTCACAGGGGTCGCCTAAGACCATCCTGCATATCACATATTTACATGATGATTCATAACAGTAGCAACATTACAGTTATGAAGTAGCAACGAAAATAATGTTATGGTTGGGTCACAACATGAGGAGCTGTATTTAAAGGGCCAGAGGGTTGAGAACCACTGGTCTAGGAGAAGAAGCATCTGGGAGCTGGGCTTTGTGCGATGAAGAGACATGAACCTGGGGAGGTGAGCAGGGTCTGAGCGAGGAGGAATGCGGAGCGGCCCCTGGCCCCTGGGTGGCAGCCGGGGCGCTGCCTCCCGCGGGGTCCTGGCTGCCCTGCTGGTCATGGGAACGCCCATCCGTGGCAGCCGGGGTGTGGCAGGTTCGGGTTTATATCTGGTGATGCCCAGCAGGTCAGGCTGGCAAGGTCCCCGCATCTGCTGGGGCCCAGGCAGGCCTGGGGGCCGGGGTGGAGGGGCGGAGCCAACTTTCCTCTGCCCTAAGGTCCATCCGGCCGGTGTAATAATCACACAGACACGAGACAGATCAGCAAGAGAAAATAACCAAATTAAGCGGTGCCCCTGCACGGCCCTGGCAGCGCCAGGCTGAGGACACAGCTGCCCCTCAGCACCGAGGCCCTTGGGAGTCGGGGTGCCGAGGCACCTCTGTCCCAGGCAGGCCCTGCGGCCAACAGATGGCCAGAGGGGCCCCAAGTGCCAGGCCAATGTGACAAACAGGGAGCCCCAGGGGAGGGCAGGAGGGCATCCCCGGACAGTGAGCAAGATGAGGAAACTTGCAGCAGAGCCTCCACGGCTGGCCCGGTGCGGGGACCTGCGGGCCTTCTTAGCCGCGTGGCTGCAGCTGCCTTCACCTGACCTGGCAGGCCCCCCGCAGGCTGCAGCGCCGAGGCCCAGGGCCAGCCCCGCCTGGCGGGCAGGGGGCAGGGAGGCCTGGTTCCTGTCGTTTGTGTTTTTATTAAATAGGTTTTCATTGATTTCCGGGAAGAATTTGGCATACATATCTACACGCGTACGGGAGCCCCGTGTGGGAGCGGTTCAGAGCCCGGGAGGGGTTGAGGGAATGAGACGCCCTGAGCCGGCTCGGTCCTGCCCCTCGGAGCGTCAGAGGTGGTTGCGGGAGGAGAAGAGCCCCCCTTTGTCCGCAGGGTGTGCCCGCCCCATGGAGGTCAAAGAGGTGACCTCTGGTAGCAGCCGTGGGCAAGGCCTGGAAGTCAGTTTCCTCTCTGTAGCTCCGGGCTGGGCAGAAGGTTCTTGGGTCTGTGGCTAAAGTTGCCTTTAGCTCAAGACAACCCGCATGGCACAGAGGCACGTGTGGGCGATGGTGCAGGACCCCGGGGCAGGCATCCGGCGGTGGGCCCGTGGGGGTGGTGCCACCCTGTGCCCGAGGCCGAGGCCGTCTGACCCCCCCTCGCCCCCCAGTGTGCATGACCAACTGCCCCACGCTCATCGTCATGGTGGGCCTGCCCGCTCGGGGCAAGACCTACATCTCCAAGAAGCTGACGCGCTACCTGAACTGGATCGGCGTGCCCACGCGGGGTGAGGCCGGGCTGGCTCTCCAGGGGGCCTGGGGCCGAGTGGGGACGGGGGGGGGGAGGAGAGGGGGCTGGACTGCCGTGGGGCAGGGCCGGGTGGGCCGAGGTCGGAGTGGGAGGGCTGCTTTGTGGGGGAGCCGAGCCTTCCTTCTCTCCTGCAGAGTTCAACGTGGGTCAGTATCGCCGGGAAATGGTCAAGACGTACAAGTCTTTTGAGTTTTTCCTTCCAGACAACGAAGAGGGCCTGAGGATCCGAAAGTGAGTGAGTGTGTGCATGTGCGTGTGTGTGCACATGTGCGTGCGTGTGTGTTTGTGTGCGTCTGCGCACGCACATGCATGTGCACGTGTGCACACGTGTACAAAGGGCCAGGAGCTTGTGGAGCCCGGTTGCTGGTCAGGACAGAGCTGCTCCTGAGCCCTGGCCTCGCCTGCCCGTGGGCTGTGCCCGGGCTGGTCCGTCGGCCTCAGGGCTGGTGGTTGGGTGTGAGGGGGCAGGGGAGAGGGTGTGGTGTCTTGGTGCTGGCCTGGTGGTGATGAGGACATCCTGGGGCGGAGAGGGGAGGACAGGGCCTCAGGGAGGCGGCCGAGGCTTAGCCAGGACAGGTCAAGGCGCCCTCCATGGGGACAGCCTCTGGGAGGGAGGAAGCCGAGTGGGTGCAGGGACAGGCCTCGGGGGGCAGGGGGGCCAGCTCGCAAAGCCGGAAGGACCGGACTGGGCCCAGAGCTGGGCCTTCCCTCCCTGGCCCCAGGACAAGCCCTCCGGGACCTCTGGAGGGGGGTCAGCTGGTGCCTGGCGGGTGCCCGAGACCCTGGCTCAGCTGTGAAGGGCTGGGTGACGTCCACCCTCCTGCTGTTGCTCTTGCGATGGGCATCTACACAGGAGGCCTGCATCCACCCCCCGACCTGAGTCCTTCCTCCGGAGACTCGCGCGCTCGGGGCACCGACACCGGCTGGTGGTGTGAGGAGCCGCTGCTCTCTGGGCAGGCGTCAGCTGAGGCGCGAGCAGCTTCCTCGCCCTGGGTCTTGGCCCAGCCTTGGAGCAGGGCGCTGGGCAGAGGGTGGCCGAGCCCCGCTAACCTCCCCAAGCCCAGCACAGCCCGGTCACCGGGTCAGACGCCAGCTGGGTGTGGACACTGGGCGGCCAGGGCTCCCCACTGTGGCCTCCGCTCTTGGGGAAGTGGGCGGGGCCAGGCTGCTGCACCAGGAAGGGCTGACATTCAGGCCTCTGTGGCCGAATTGTGGGTGACACTCAGTTTGGGCTCTGGTGCTATCGACCCAGACAGAAGGGAGGGGCTGAGATTTGAGCTCCTACTGTGCGCTGGGCGTGTGAGGCCCATTGTCACCCTCCCCCCACTGTACAGGGGGGAACAGGCTCAGACGGCTCACACAAGATACCAAGTTATTGACACACCCCATGGGCACACATGGGTCCACACACACACACACACACACACACACACACACACGTGTCCATGTGTACACAGTTGCACTGTCCACGTGAGTAAGCACACATGTGGACACCTCACTCATACGTGTGCCGTCAGCCACACAGCACACAAGGACACGCACGCACATACCTGCGTACCGCACGCACACACAGAGGCACGCTCGGGGTCACCGTGGAGACGTACTCACACTCAGGCACTCAGACGGTCTGGGGTCCCCAGGGCCCCCAGGTTCAGGGTCAGTGATTGGCTGGGACCTCAGCCTGCGGCCCTCCTGGCTGAGGTTTCTCACAGCAAATGGTGCAAAGCAGCCCCGGCAAAGGGTTCAAGTCCAGAGGAAACCAGGCTTCCGGCGTCCTCTGCCCCGGGTTCCGGCCGGACACACGGATTTCTCCAGCAGGAGCTGGTCACGGACACGGGCCAGGGTTCACCGGGGCTGGTCACCCTGGGCCTGTGTACTCGGACGGCGTTTACACACGCATGTCCTGTATTACACACACATACTGAAACCTACACTCGCGTGTGTGGGTGCGCACACGTACCCCCTGTACACGGGTGCGACCCAGTCACCACACACAGGGCTGGGGACACGGTGTTTGCTCAGACGCCATGATGTCCCACAGTTCAGTTCACTCGGGCCTGACCCTCCCCGAGTCAGGTCAGCTCCCAAGGCTGAGGGCTCAGTCCCCGGCCCCCTCTGCAAACAGCAGCCAGAGCCCCGGGCGCCCCCGCTCCTCCGGGCCCTGCGCCGGGTTCCTCAGCCTCTCCAGGTCCAGGACTGGCTGGACGCGCTCCCGCGCTCCCGACCACACCTCACTGCGTTTACGGGTTCACGGTAAAGGGTACAGCAGCCAGCCCTGGCCGGTTGGGCGCCTGTGGACTGAAGGGTCCCGGGTTCGATTCCAGTCAAGGGCACAGGCCTGGGTTGTGCGATCAATCCCCAGCAGGGGGCGTGCAGGAGGCAGCTGATCCATGATTCTCTCTCATCCTTGATGTTTCTCTCTCTTCCTCTCCCTTCCTCTCTGAAATCAATAAAAATATTTTAAAAAAGAAAGGAAGGAAGGAAGGGAGGGAGGAAGGGATACAACAGCCAAAGGGAAGAGGTGCCCCGCAGGGCAGGGCAGGGCAGGGCAGGGCAGGGTGGAGCTCCCAGCCCTCGGGGCGGCACCCCACGCCCTCACCAACCTGGAGGCTCCCCAGCTCTGTGCCTCAGGGGCTTTCCTAGCGCTCAGGTCCGTCTCCAGCCCGCCCCCCACTGACCCTCCTGCGGCCAAGGGGGCGCTGGCTGACCCTGTGTCTCCTCCCGGAAGGCAGTGTGCCCTGGCCGCTCTCCGTGACGTCCGGCAGTTCCTTAGTGAGGAGGGGGGACACGTGGCGGTGAGTGTGACACCCCGGGGACATCTGGGGGGACATGTGGGAGCCCACACGCATCCATCCCTGTTGCTCATGGGATCTCTAGAGGGAAGGCCGGGTGCGTGGCCACGCGCCGGGGGCAGCCCCTGGAGAACGTGCAGCCGCTGGGCAGGGGGGCGCCCGGGGCTGGGAGGGGCTGGGCTGTGGCTGCCTTTGCCTCTGAGTGCTTGTCCAAGGCCCTAGGCCCCCCCACACAGACACACAGGCCGGGGGGATCGTGTCCCCTCCCCTGCCCTCCCTCTCCCCTTTACTGGGGTCTCGGGGTAGGGTTGGAGGTCAGCATGGGTTCATGGGTTCAGTTCTCCAGGTTTAACCAGTTTCACGGGACGTCCTGTGGGTCAGCGTGAGCTCAGCACCGCGTTTGCAGAGCAGCTGCTGAGAGCGTCCCCCGGAGGGTTGGCGGCCCTGCCCTGCGGGAGCAGAGCGCCCCTCCTGCCAGCTCCCGGGTGCGGGTGCGAGGAGACTGGCCGGGCAGCAGCGGCGTCCGGGAGGGTTGGCGGCCCTGGGAGCAGAGCGCCCCTCCTGCCCCTCCCGGGTGCGGGTGCGAGGAGACTGGCCGGGCAGCAGTGTCCGGGTGGGATGTCCAGCAGCCTCCACGTCTCCGGGGCCAGAGGCGCGTTAACCCCGTTTGGTCCTAGGTTTTCGATGCAACAAACACCACCCGAGAGCGGAGGGCGACCATCTTTAATTTTGGGGAGCAGAACGGCTACAAGGTGAGACCTGGGGGCTCACGTCCTTACTGGGCCTCCGGGCCCCTTTCCCGGCCTCCTGATGGGCCGGGGCTTCGGACAGGGCGGCCCCAGAAGGAGGGCCTGGGCGGGGAGGGCGCTCTGTGGGGCCAGCCCCGCCCTGTTGACCCGGGGTCCCCCCTCCTCCCTCGGCCCTGGTCCCGGCTGCAGACCTTCTTCGTTGAGTCCATCTGTGTGGATCCCGAGGTCATCGCGGCCAACATCGTGGTGAGTGCCTGACCGTCGCGGGGCAGTCGGTCCCCCGCGCGGGGGCTTGTGCCTGGGCCTCATTCGCTCTTCCTGACCTCGGGGCGGGTGCGGGGACAGTAGGGTGCTGGTCAGGGGAGCCTGGGCCCCCACCCCCACCCCCACCCAGGGCCACTCATGTTGGGGGGCTTTGTGGCACGTGGGCATTCATTCTTCCCCCTCTCCCTTCCCCTCATAGTCCCGGGCGTGGAGGGAGGCATCAGCCCCTGGGTGGGGGGTGACATTTATAAATATATATATTTTTAGTGATTAGTGATTTCAGAGAGGAAGGGAGAGGGAGAGGGAGAGAAACATGATGGGAGAGAACCGTTGATCAGGTGCCTCCTGCACGCCCCCCACTGGGGATCGAGCCCGCAACCCGGGCCTGTGCCCTGACCGGGAACCACAGCCTCATGGTTCATAGGGCGAGGCTCACCCACTGAGCCACACTGGCCGGGCTGGGGCGATATTTACATTTTGAGAAAGAAAGAGACTTGGCTCCTCTTCCCTGTCCCTCCCTCCACAAGGAATGAGCGTCTGGGTTTGAGGAGATGGTTCAGGTGGGGAGGG
>NW_005875354.1:7343-12656 GCF_000147115.1 Myotis lucifugus | reverse complement strand
AAATTTAGCTGAAAATGTTAGTATGTTTCCATTTGGGGTAAAATTGAAAGCCACCAATTGTGAGACAAAGCTCTGAAGTGAAATCAACACGGATCCCTTCAGCTGTGGAAACTTCCCTTCCTGATTTCATCCTCCCCATGAGATTTCACCAGGAGAAGGGCACGTCTCTGTGCAAATGAATGGGAATATTCGGTGACTAATGCATGTTGCCTGGAAACACAAGGCGTTTGTGGTCCGATTCATGTCCAATTGAGGAAAAAGATGAGTCCTAAAGTAAAAGCATCAAGTCAATGACCCTTGACCATTTGCCCAAGTGTAACCACTGGGTTTATAGGATTTAAATAAGGGTATGAGGACCAAGCAACCAATTTTAAGTGTGTGGATCATAAATAAAGAAAAGCCACAGGCCCAAAATGACACAACTCATGGTAAAAGCTCAAGATAACAAACTTAGATTTAATAATTGACATAATTACAGTTTCAATCTCTCCTAGACAGGTAATCTCCCGTCCCTGCCCCCCCCTTTTTTAACGTGAAAGGAGAAACGGAACCTTAATCAACTGGTCTGGAATTTTCCAGTCAAGTACCAGTAGGGTAATCAGTCTAAAGAGGCTTCTCCTTAGAAAGAAGAGGCATCTGCATGATAAACACCCTCTCATCCTCTTCCCCCAAAGAAAAGATGCCTTGGCCCCAGAACACGCCTTTCTTTTCTTTTGTAAATCGCCTCCTTGCCCCACCTTCTTCCTATGAAAACTTTGCAGGTTGTGCAACCCCTGAGAGCCCCTTGCAGTAGCTAAAAGCCTTGCTGTCTGCGGCCTGACTCATGAAACGCTAGAAGATAATCAGACCTAATTTATTCGGCTGAATTTTGTGTTGCCACAAGATGAACCTGGCCTCCATATAATAACATTGAAGAGTGGTGAGGACCGACCGGAACTGGAGTGGTCATTCCATGTGCACATGAGTATAGTGAGTTACACAGGATACGGGCAGACAAAATAGTCCAAGAATTGTGTTAAATGAAAAAGAGGTTCAGACTTGGTAAGAAGATACTTTTTTGGAAAGGATTATGGGCAGGATGAAAGGGATTATTGCAATAGGCCTGGGGGACTTGCTTAAGGTCTGGACGCATCCCTAGGTTAGGCAGAAGGGATTTTCTTCAGATGGAAGAGTTAGCAAGATTAGGAACCAGCCAGTATAGGAAGGTGAGGCGAGAACGTGATTTGATTGGATAGCAGATCAGAAAATATTTTAGCCTGAGGTCTTCCAGTTCTCTGGAGGGACCCTCAGGAAGGCTGAGGGCGGGTCAAGGTTCCGGAACCTGGGGGCACGGAGAAAATGCAACCTTTGGCTGACAAGCCTATTATTCTGATTGATTAGTGGGGATTAGCAGTTCAACTAATCATCTGTGAATTAAAGAGTGGGAGTTGGGAGGACCTGTGTCATAGGTCAACAGTTCACCCTTGAGGCCTAAGGCTCTGGGGGAGAGGTGGCTCCCTGCTGTGAGCCGCTTCTGGAATACAGAGGAGGGTGGGGATTTCTCTAACCTTCCCAGTGTTCTAGGATCTCAAGTCTCAGATAAAAGTTGATATCATTTAAATCTTGCTGAATCTGAGCAAGATTAACTGTAAAGAGTTGAACACATTTGGTTTTACTTTAATCTGAAATGAAATTTAACTGAACAATTATCAATAAAAAGGCAAGTTGGATGCCGTGGGAATGGCCTCTCCCAGTAGTTTCTGGGTCCAGTTATGATCAATCCTTTGATGAGCTGAAGAGAGTTACTTGGGCCACAGGATTGTTAATTGAAAAACAAAATCGAGTCATTTGCTTTAAATAAGTGGATTTCTGTGATGGACTTTTCCCCATAAACATTCTCTCCAGATCCTAGAAGTGATTGATATTTTAAATTCTACATAAAATATAACTCTACACAATGGTAGATATTAACTTAAATGTAATATGTAATTATTTTGTTATATGATTGTGGTCTCATGGTCATTTTATGTTTTCATTTGCCTTTCTCAGAAAAGTATTGTTAGAGTTTTGGAATAAGTACAATATTTTATCTTTTTATGATGTTTACTTTTAAAGCAAAAGAATGTGTGTAATAAAAAATGTGTATTAGAAAGTCCTACGTTTATTTGAGTCTGAAAATAACATGCATGGATTTAAAAAATAATAAAGAAAATAAGAATGAGGGGGAAATATGGCTCGGACACGTTCACCGAGGGACAGCAAGTATAGTCATGCTGACAGCAGACATATTTCAAAGCTGAAAGTACCAGTAGGGCTGGAGAGGGACACTGCAGGGAGCTTTATTTCCAACGTGGAAAACAAGGTACTATTCTGGAAAGCAAAATAGCTAAGGACTAGATAGACTGCAAAGCCAGAGAACAAGAAACCAGGGGAAACGCTGGAAATTTCCTGGAATAGAAACCGAGGAGCTGAAACCATAGTGCTGAGCACAACAAACTGGGTTCCTGGGCCGAATTCCATGATCAGGATTCCGAGCTTTGTTACCTAAAGTCTGCCCCGGGGAGCGGGCCCTTGGACCGACCTGGAGACACCGAGCATAAAGCCAAGGTCCGTTGAGAAAGCCTAGGGTAGAGGGGAAAAAAATATATATTGAAAGGTTCCTAAAAAGAAAATCTGTCTGGGCGGGGCTCTGTGGTGGAGGCTATAGGACATCTGCCACAAGGGTTTAATCACAGACCTTAAGATTCAGTGAAAACTTCTTGAAATGAAAAATTGCCGCGGGCTCGTAGCGCCACCTAGTGTCTAATGAAAGCAAAGACAAACCCGTTAGGGACAGTTTCCAAAAGGGAGTAAGGACCTTGAGAATGCGATGGACAACTTTTACAAAAATTAAACTTAACATTAAAGGATAATTTCCAAGAAAAAAAGATAAACAAGTTGTGATGACAAGGAAATCTCTAGTACACCCTTCAATCCAAATGATACCAAGCACAGTTGGCTTTACAGGTTTTAGTGAAATGTGAGGAACTGATAATCCCTATTTAACAAGGCGTTTCCATTGAAAAATGTCTTCCCCTTTTTCCCCTTTGAAAATTCATAACCTCATTATCTACCCTAGATAGAAACAAAGGAAGAGACAAAAGAATAAACTATAGTCTTGTCTTAGGAACATTCATTTAAAAAGTGCTATTTAAAGCACAAATGAAAAGCAAGAGGATATGTTATTTCAAAAATAACACTATACATATAGGGCTTATTCCAAGAATGGGAGAAAAGTTTGACATCATAAATCTTCCAGTGAGAGATATTAGAGAAAAAACATGTGGTCATCATTGATACAATGGAAGTATCTGCTAGCAGATAACACTCATACTTTAAAAAAAATTTTTTATCAGACATTTTCAATATACTGAGAATGAAAAGGAGTAGCTACTTCATAAGGAGAGGCTACAGTGAGCATAATATTTAATGATCAATTTTGGAAGGATTCTCCAAAAGCCAAAAAGGAAGACAAAAGTTCTACTTTTGTGGTACTGCTCCTATTCAACATGGCACCAAGGGCCCTGCCAATCTTTTTAGACCAAGACAGGAAGTACTTATGACAGGGATTCAATAAGAAAAGATGTTATCTTTCTTGTTTGAAAATAACATGTCGTTGCAAAAGTTCACGGGTTTGTATAAATGATTCGATCTCACCGAGCCCTACAGGGGTGGTGGACATAGGAAGTCAGGCCTTCCTGCGACAGCAGTGACCCATCCGGAATGGAAATGGAAAACCCTCTCACCATTTATAGCACAACAGGCGAAGGATTCTAAGACCAGGAAAAACCCTCCAGATCTATATAAATAAAACTATGAAATGTCACTGAGGGATACACACCAAGATTCACTCGAATTGATAGCTACGCAGTGTTTACGTCTTGTGACTTAATGTGCTAACATGCTCCTAAGTTCCAAAATAACCAAATCGGTGATGTTGTGCCACAGCCTGATGGATCTTCGGTGAAGCATTGTACACATCATGTTGATGAGCAAGAATAGTCAGATGCCCCCCCCCCCCCCCCACAATAACAAAAACCCAGAGGCAGCAATACAGACTGGTAGGTTCTGACTCGGGCTGAGCTTTAGGGGGGGGGCTGGGTGATCCCCAGACACAGCCTCAGGAGTCAGAAGTGACGCGTGTTCGCTCAGGTCTTTGTTGGCCAAGCTGACTGGAGGGCTCAGGGCTGGCTGGAGCAGGTCTCAGTGTCTCCCTAGCGATCAGGGTCGATGACTTAGAGCAGTGGTTCTCAACCTTCCTAATGCCGCGACCCTTTAATACAGTTCCTCATGTTGTGGTCACCCCCAATTTCATTGTTACAAATTGAACATAATGAAAGCATAGTGATTAATCACAAAAACAATATGTAATTATATATGTGTTTTCTGATGGTCTTAGGCGACCCCTGTGAAAGGGTCGTTCGACCCCCAAAGGGGTCGAGACCCACAGGTTGAGAACCGCTGGCCTAGCGTTCCCCACAGGCATGTACTTCTGTGTGGTGCTGAGAGCAGGACCCGGGGCTGAGACCGTGGGACGCGGGGCAAGTTGAGCGAAGCTTCGGGTGAATCGGTAAATCCGTGAGTGAGATCGGGATGACAGATGTGGCAGGAGAATGACGAGGGAGCATCTGGAAAGCACTGGGAACGTCTGGGAGTTTGCAAAATAATCAATAAATAAAATGCAGATGAACAGGGGAGGGTTGTGTGCCACCTGCCACCTAGTCTGAACCGTCTTTTGAGGCAGTTTGTGTGGCTGTTGGGTATTAGCATTTCTGCGAAGGGCAGTTCTCGGTATGATCTCGGGCCCAGGCGCTGGGGCATCACCTGGTAACAGAAATGCAGACGATCGGGTTCTGCCATCAGTCTGGGCAGCCGTGGGCCGGATCCGGCCCGTTTGAAATGAATAAAACTAAAAAAAAAAAAAAGACCGTACCCTTTTATGTAATGACTAGAGGCCCGGTGCACAAAAATTTGTGCACTGGGGGGGGGGGGGGGCCCCAGCCCAGCCTGTGCCCTCTCGCAGTCTGGGACCCCTCGGGAGATAACGACCTGCTGGCTTAAGCCTGCTCCCAGGTGGCAGAGGGCAGGTCCAATCCCTAGGTGCAGCCCCTGGTCATGCACAAAACAGGGCGGATTGGGAAGTTGGGGCGCTGTACCCTGTCACACTCAGGGCAGGGGCCATGGGGAGGGTATGGGTCTCCCCCGTCACACACAAAACAAGGGCCGGGGGATGTGGGGGGTGGGGGCCGCCGCACTATCACACTCAGGTCAGGGCGATGGAGAGGTTATGGTCTA
>NW_005875354.1:0-7104 GCF_000147115.1 Myotis lucifugus | reverse complement strand
TCCCCTGTGACACACAGAGCCACAGGGCGATCAGGGGGTTTGGGCGCTGCCCTTGTCATGCTGATCCCGGTGCTGGGAGGCATATTACCCTTTTACTATATAGGATAGAGGCCTGGTGCACGGGTGGGGGCTGGCTGGTTTGCCCTGAAGGGTGTCCTGGATCAGGGTGGGGGTCCCCTCTGGGTGCCTGGCCAGGCTGGCTGAGGGGCTGAGGGCCGTTTTCCGGCTGGTGGGTGACTGAAGCTCCCAACCGCTCCTTTTTTTCTTTTCTTTTTTTTTTTTTTTAATTCTGGGCCAGCTTTAGCTCTGAGGCCTCGCTGCTGAAAACATTGATACAATGTTGCGGTCAGGCTGGCTGAAGCCCGGCTGACTGAAAGCCGGTTTCTGGGGTTTTGTTTAGCTTCTATATTTGCAACATAGTTGCTTAGAGTTGCAGTTGAGAGGCCAGCAAGTCAGGCGGGGAACGTTGGAGTCCGCTGTCACTGGAGCAAGCAATCCTCCCTGTTCGCTTCAGTGCATGGCTGCCGGCCGCCATCTTGGCTGACAGTTAATTTGCATAACGATATGCTGATTAGCCAATGGGAAGGGTAGCGGTCGTACGCTAATTACCATGTTTCTCTTTTATTAGTGTAGATGTTTACTTTGAATTTATATTAGTTCACACAAACACTCCATCCATGCTTTTGTTCCGGCCCTCCGGTCCAGTTTAAGAACCCATTGTGGCCCTCGAGTCAAAAAGTTTGCCCACCCCTGGTGGTGGTTCAGTACGCACTCGGCTTGAGACCCTTGTTTCCCTTCGTTCAGGAGCCAGATGTGAGCTCTGTCAGCTCCACGACTGTTTCCCTTCAAGACCGTTACCAAAGCCACGGCAGGGCTTTGGCCTCACCTACTCAGACCTTCATACCAGAAAGCACGTGGAACATAAATTGTATGTTTGGAAAGGGGATATGTTAGGAGAAAGATTTGAATTAAAAATGAATGCAGAATTCCAGTACTTACTCCACAAATTTTTATTAATCATATCGCAGATGTGTGGCCAATCCTCTCATTCAGACTTCTCTAAGCAAAGGTAGTCCATGGGAAAGAAAGAATTCCCACTAAGTAGGCTTGTGACAGAAGTAAATTCTACTTTTATGACTGAAACGAGTAATAAAATGAGAAAGCTAAAATAAAACACCGTGTTTGGGCTCCTCCACTCAGGTAATGACCTTTTGATGAATCAATGTGCAGGAACCAGGAGGGGTTGGGTGTGTGTGGGATAAACAGTAATTATTCTCAGGCAGATCAGACTTTGCGTATTTCATAACTTCTATGGGTTGATTCACATTTTCAGTTACTGTTTGCATTAATTTCTTCTCTGCATTCACCTCTGCCCTAATTGAAAAAAATAAAATAAAAGGTGTTTGTTAGGTGCCATTTTGCCACCTGCATTAATAATTGCTATACAACGAAGTAGATCCTTGTTACATTTGCTTGTACACGTGCTATGAAGTATCTCTGCAGTGTCACCTACACTTTAGTCATTATTAGCATGAACAGACAATGACTCAATTCATACTTAGGAGACGTTCCTGACAAATACAGGCTCTGTGCTCCAAATCCCACCAGGACCCTCTTGGGGTGGTATTCCAACAGTTCAAAAGCTCATATTCTCTCCCCTTCGTTTTTGAGTTGCAGAGAATTGGCTACTCTGATTTACATTTTAAATTAGTGACTAGGGAAAATATAACTGGTAACAACTGCTAAATCCATAACAGACTGTCAGACAGTTTTTAAGAGTTTTACATGAGCCCGGCTGCAGTGGCTCAGTGGTTGAGCGTTGACCTTTGAACCAAGAGGTCATGGTTCGACTCCATGGTCAGGACACATCCCCAGTGAGGGGTGTGCAGGAGGCAGCTCATCATTTCCATTTGGTAATTTTATATTTTTTATTGTGGTGTTCTGGAACCAAATTTTAAATATCTCTGAGCTCCATTTTCTTCTTTTTCAAATCTGTGTAGGCAAAAGGGTTTTTTGTTTTTGTTGTTGTTTGTTGTGTATTTTTGTGTGTGTGTGTGTGTTTTTTTTACATCTGTTACAATTAGTCACTGAAAGTCTTTAATTGCCTTTTTACTCATTTTGTTTCCACTGTCTGTTGCTCTTGTTCTTGCCATGGTTTCCTGTTTCGTGGTGTATTTGGTTTAGTTTAGTTGTGATTTGATATTGTACCACCTGAGATTTCTTAAGGCCTAAAACAAAGCGTTTTCCTTCAGGGCGGATTTGTATTTGCCTTTACCAGGTGGCTCAAGGGCTCAGAACCAGTGTGGGGTATCCCTAAACTAACTTCTCAGCCTGGGTGAATCCCTGTGGTATTAATGCCAGAAACAAGTCAGCTGGGCTTTTAGTCCAAATCCTCAGTGTGAAACCTGCCCTGCTGGGCCCCAGGGTTCAGGGCAGACTCTTCCTTGCAATCATCAGTGTGTGTGTGTTTATTTCTAGTTCCTCCTTCCACCTCCAGGATGTAGCTTTTGCTCTGGTGCCCAGCTTCACCAAGAAAGATTTCGTATCAGGCTCCCCATCATGGAGAGGCGTCACAAAACCCCTAAAAGCAAAGCTCAGCTTTGGCTGGGGTGTTTAGGGTGCTTGGGGTGTCACGGGGGTTAGGATGGTGGCTCTCTGCGTTGCTTTTAAAAATATTAAAAATAGCCTTATCCTGAGGGTTGTGTAGAAGAATTGATGGCTGAATGGAATTTGTACTCGCAGAACTTTGTGGTCAAAGCTCACGGCTCTCCACGGGTGCACTGGCTGGGACTGAGTGACAGGGAACACGAAGGCGACTGGAAGTGGCTGGATGGGTCACCTGTCACTTTGAGCTTCTGGGAACCAGAGGAACCTAACAACCTGAATGATGAGGACTGTGTCAGCATGACCAAACAAGGCACCTGGAATGACCTCTCTTGCAACAAAGCTACGTATTGGATTTGTGAGCGGGAAATGCTCCTGTTGAACCCCAGGGATGAGACTGGGTGGGGTCTCATCCGAGCACCCCTTGACTCTTGGAGATAAGAAGTTCCTGCCCTTCCTGTCTCTCTAGGAACTGATTTGGATGCGCCCAAGATGGAACCAGCAGCTTGGATGTAGCAAGTTCCCTGGGGTGTAAATCAGACAATTTCTAGGGTGAGGACTTGGGGGCTTGATCAATTGGATGGAATCTGAGTGTGTTCAGGCTACTATAACAAAATACCATAGACTGGATGGCTTATAAACAACATAAATTTATTTTTCAAAATGCTCAAAGCTTGGAAGTCCAAGATCAAGGTGCAGGGAGATTCAGTGTTTGGTGAAGGAAGGCCTGTTTCCTGGTTCATTGATGCCGCCTTCTTGCTCTAGAATGGACAAGGGAATTCTCTGGGGTTTCTTTTATAAGCGCTTTAATCACATTCAGAGGGCTCTACCCTCATGGCCTAATCCCCTCCCAAAGGCCCAACTCTGAATGCCATCAAATTGGGGATTGGGTTTCAACATATGATTTTTTTTGGGGTCACACACATTCAGTTCACAGTTGATGGTGAGCTGGAGTGATGGTCTCCCAGTTCTGGGGTCTGGAGGAAACGCACCAAGTCCTTGATCATGGCACTTTGGAAGTGATGCTTGCCCTTGGGGCTCTGGACCTGGCATTGATTGACTAGAGTTGAAAATACCTTCAGTCCTCTGAACCATGATGCACTGGGGCTGGGCTCCCTCACTGCCTACAAGATGTGGATAAACTACTGGCAAGCAGTTGGGGCAAGATTCTTCTTGACAAGAAACTTTCTCAATGTCTCAGGTGAGGTTTGACCAAGTTAGGTGGTGGATTCAGACCTCTGCTAAGATTTGGCCCATGGAACTGCTGACTAGCTGAAAGGCAAGACTCCCCACTCAGTGTGGCCAAGCCAGGCCATGACTTTGTCAGATCCTCAGGACAGCAATGGAGATACATACCCACATGTGCCTTTGAACTATTTGTAGTTTGTAAAGGTTTTTGATGAAATATTTCACTTTGCTGGCAAGTGGACATTCTGGGGCTATTAGCTCTTGCAATGTTAGGGCTTCTCAAAATGCCAGTTCATTGTGTGGTCCTTGTCTACTGTGTTAATTTTCTGGGGCTGCCACAATAAAGTACCACAGGTTTAAACAACAACAAAACAAACAAACAAAAAAAAAATTAAAAATATTATTCTGGATTTTAATTGCACCCACTTGCCATTGTGTGGAAGGGGGAATTCTCCTTTCCCTCCTCCAATTCTTTTGCTTCACAAATAATCTTATCAACAGAAAATAGGTTAACACGAGAAATTCACATTTAATCTTGTGCACACAGGGACCCCACCCACGTAAGTCAGACACCGGCATCTGTGAGAAGTTTGGAGATAGAAAGGGCAGCAGGTATACAACACGTTCTGAGCTAGGGATGGTGTCTTGCACTTTGAGGGCTTCAAAGGGTTGGTTATTGCAACATAAGAGCAGGTAAATAGAAGTTCGTCCTGCCCTTCAGACAGGCCAAACCGGTTCTTCCTGAAACTCTTATGGGCAATGTCCCTAATTCACGTTGCCCCATAGTTGAGGGGTAGAACCTTCTCTTGTGCCCAAGGCGAAAACTGCCTTTCGCCCAAAATAACCTGCTAGCCCGGCTTTGAAGACGCCTCCGAGCCTGGTCCCACCTCCTCTCCCTGTGCCCTGGGGATGCAGCACAGGCTACGCCCTCTCCCTCCCCCACTCGCTGCTCAGAGCCTCAAGCAGAAATTGAACTGCACAGCAACCAAACCAGAAAAACCTCTATACTTCGTGAAAACATTGTTTCCAACTTTTTCTCAGCAATAGTTGGCTTTTTTTTTTGAGAAAAACTCTAAAGAGAACTTGTCACAAAAAATTGCACTGTGTTTTCATGAGGGGTCATCATCAAATCCCTGACCAATTCGGAGATCTGCACAGGGAAATGGGAGCTGTACATTTGCAATCACACTTCCAGGACAAATTAGTGTTCACTTATGAACTGCGCTTGTCTCCCATCTATACAGCTGGTGGTAGCTATTACTGCTGGATAACTCCCAAGTATAACCTACACCTCTCCAATAAAATGATGATGTAGCTTTCAACTCAGAGAAACCAGATAATAGATTCTGAGCGAATGAATGGATTACAACTCATTTGTTGAAAGAATGCGTGGCTCTGAAAAGAGCCTTTGGGGTCAGGAGTCGGGCCGCTCGCTCGCGCGTCTACTTGGAGCTGGTGTACTTGGTGACGGCCTTGGTGCCCTCGGACACGGCGTGCTTGGCCAGCTCGCCGGGCAGCAGCAGGCGCACGGCCGTCTGGATCTCGCGGGACGTGATGGTCGAGCGCTTGTTGTAATGCGCCAGGCGCGACGCCTCGCCCGCGATGCGCTCGAAGATGTCGTTGACGAACGAGTTCATGATGCCCATGGCCTTGGACGAGATGCCGGTGTCGGGGTGCACCTGCTTGAGCACCTTGTACACGTACACCGAGTAGCTCTCCTTGCGGCTGCGCTTGCGCTTCTTGCCGTCCTTCTTCTGCGCCTTGGTCACCGCCTTCTTGGAGCCCTTCTTCGGAGCGGGCGCGGACTTGGCGGGCTCGGGCATAACGGCGATGAGTGTCCCACTGCCGCTCACACTGGAGGAAGTAATGACCCCTCAACAGCGGCGCGATTATTTATAGACGATGTATTCAAATGAGGATAGTTAGAGTTCGATCCTGATTGGAGGATTCATAGGTTGTCGTCACAAATGAGCATGTAAATAAACTTTTCATTGTACCTTTTCATTGGCTATTTGATTACTTCGCTGGGCCCAATCAGATGGCTTAGACTATGTTACCCAGAGCTCCCAGAGTCCTCGGCTAGCACTGTGCTGTGTACTTCAGATCCTGTGAAACTTCCCGACAACGCACCAGCTGCAGGGCTGTGGGCGGAGGCCATCTGCTGGCCGATACACCTCCAGACACCGAGTGTGGGGCCCGCGCCAGCGGACACCTAGCGGCCGAGCTTATGTCCTGGACGCAGGAGCGGGCGCAGACTGTGGCTGACAAACGCAGTAGCGCGCGCCCGCCCGCGGCACTTAACCAAACCACCAGGCACGGCAACGTGCTGTGCGACACTGAAGTCCAGCATCCCCAATTCTATCAAAGCTCTAATGTTCGGCCCTAGCCGGCGTCTTCGGTGGATAGCGCGTGGGCCTGTGGACCCAAGGGTCCCGGGCTCGATTCCGGTCAAGGGCACATAACCTAGGTTGCAGGTTCCTCCCCAGCACGGGCCCTGGTCGGGGCACAAGCAGGAGGCAACCAATCGACGTGTTTCCTCTCACATTGTTTTTTCCTCTCCCACTCCCCCCCCACCCCCCCAAAAAAAAAGCCCTGTAGCATTTACTTAGGTGAATCTTCCCCTTCATAACCGCCAGATGTCCTAAGGTTAAATAAGTCTTAGGAACTCGTGCGCCTGTAGAGGTCGCCAAATACCCCTAGTGCTGGAAATGCCACACTTCCGCCAGTGTCTGTGGGCCGATTTAGGAACTAAGTTGCCTGGAAGGACACAGTATAGTTCCGGGGCCCTAAAGACCAAATAGACAAACCAGAGCTAGGTCCAAAGCAACTTCCAGTCCTACTAAACCCAATACCTCCTACCTAGACAGTGTCAAGTACCGAGTCCGGATACCCCTCCATCCCCGGAACCTCGCTAACCTGGGCAACCACCCTTCCCCCCCCCCAACAGGCACGGCCCCGATGAAGTGCAACAGCTCTTTCCTGGAGACCGTGGGTGGCTCTGAAAAGAGCCTTTGGGGTTGTGTTGTGTGTTAACAGTTGGCCAAAGGGACTTCCTACTTCTTCTTGGCCGCCTTCTTGGTCTTGGCTGCCTTGGGCTTGGGGGCCTTCGGCTTAGGCGGCTTGGATTTAGCCGCTTTGGCCTTGGCCGGGCTCTTGGGCACCTTCTTGGCTTTGGCTGGTTTCGCCTTCTTCGGGCTCTTCACCTTTTTGGCTCCAACAGCCGCCGCCGGCTTCTTGGGCTTCTTCGGGGTCTTTCTTGGCGCTCTTCTTGGGGGTGGCGGAACCCCGCAGGCTTTCTTGGGCTTCTTGGGC
>NW_005875353.1:0-12417 GCF_000147115.1 Myotis lucifugus | reverse complement strand
AAGACAGACAGAAACTCTCGGATTGGAGAGGGCTCCCCCGAGGGCTCCCAGATTGGAGAGGGTGCAGGTTGGGCTGAGGGACCCACCCCCTGTGCATGAATCTTCATGCACTGGGCCCCTAGTTCTATTATAAACACCTGTGGCCAGGTATTCTCAGGATCTTTGCTGGGCAGCTATGCCCCTGGCAATGTGATTTTCAATGTCTCCAAGAGTTAGCAGGGGATTCTGATCATATTCCCATTGGTATATATTCCTCTTCAAATGCTTTTTTATGCATCTATGAACATGATCATATGATTTTTATCCTTCATTTTGTTAATGTGGTATATCACATTGATTGATTTACTGGAGACTCCTTGTACCTCCTGAACAAACCTCACTAGATCTTTTTAACATACTGTTGCATTCAATTTGCTAGTATTTTGTTTAGAATTTATGCATCTGTATTAATCATAGATATTGTTCTGTAATCTGTGGGGTGTGTGTGTGTGTGTGTGTGTGTGTGTGTGTGTGTTATCCTTGCCAGGTTTTGGTATCAAGGTATGTTGACCTCATAAATTGAGTTAGGAAGTCTTGCCTCTTTTTCAGTTTTTTTTTTTTTTTTTTTTTGGCGGGGGAGGGGGAGAGGGTTTCAGGAAGATAGGTATCAAATCTTCTTTGCATGTTAGGTAGAATTCACTATTGAAGTAATCTCTCCTGGGCTTTTACTTTGGGGAATGCTTTTGATGATTGTTTCAATTTCCTTATTATTGATCAGTCTGTTTCAATTTTCCTTTTCTTCATAGATTCAGTCTAGGGAGATTATATATTTCTAGGAACCTGTCCATTTCTTCTAGGTTATTAAATTTGGTGGCATATAGTCTTTTATAGTATTCTTGAATGACCCTTTGTATTTCTGTGGTGTCTGTTGTAACTTCTCTTTTTTTTTTTTTAATAATGTAATTTTTTTTTCAAATATATTTTATTGATTTTTTACAGAGAGGAAGGGAGAGAGATAGATAGTTAGAAACATCGATGGGAGAGAAACATCGACCAGCTGCCTCCTGCACATCTCCCACGGGGGATGTGCCCGCAACCCAGGTACATGCCCTTGACTGGAATCGAACCCGGGACCTTTCAGTCCGCAGGCCAACGCTCTATCCACTGAGCCAAACCGGTTTTGGCTTCTCTTTTGTTTTTGATTTTGTTTGAGTCTTTTCTCTTTTTTCCTTAATGAGTTTAGCCAGAGATTTGTCAATTTTATTTATCTTTTCAAAGAACCAGCTCTTTGTTGCATTATTTCTTTCTATTGTCTTTTTGTTCCTTATTTTGTTAATTCTGCTCTGATATTTATAGTTAGTTTCTTTCTGCTGACTTTGGGCTGCATTTGTTCTTTTTCTAGTTCATTAAGGTGAAATGTTAGGTTGTCTACTTGGGATTTCTTTTGTTTCTTGAGGTAGGCTTGTAATGATATGAACTTCCCTCTTATTACTGCTTTTGCTGCATCCCAAAAGTTTTGACATGTTGTATTGTCATTCCCATATCTTCATGTATCTTTTGATCTCTCCTTTTTCCCCTCTTTAACCCAGTCATCGTTTAGTAGCATGTTGTTTAATCTCTATATTTTTGTGGTTTTTCTTATTTTCCTTTTGCAGTTGATCTCCAATTTCAAAGCATTGTAGTTGAGGCTAGTTTTGTGACCCAACATATGGTCTATCTTTGAGAATGTTCCGTGTGCACTAGAGAAGAATGGGTAATCTGTTGTTCTGCGTTGAAAGGCTCTGTGAATGTTGATTATGTCCATTTGTTCTTATGTGTCATTTAAGGCTGATATTTCTTTATTATTTTTTTGGATGATCTATCCTTAGCTGTCAATGGGGTATTTAGGTTCCATCTACTATAATTGTGAGTTTGGTGAGTTTCTCCCTTTAGTTATTAGCAGCTGCTTTACATATTTTGGTCTTCACAGATTGGGTGCATATAATTGATAAGTGTTATGTCTTTTTGATGTATTATTCTTTAGATAATTATAAAATGTCCACCTTTTCTCTTGTTACCCTTTTTATCTTGAAAGCTATTTTGTCAGATATAAGTATGGCTACATCTGCTTTTCTCTGGATGCCATTTGCTTGGGGAATCACTTTTCACCCTTTCACTTTGTGTCTATATTTGTCTTTGAGGCTGAGCTATATCTCCTAAAGGAGTCATATAGTTGGGTTTTTAAAATTTATTATCCATCTGCTACTCTGTGACTTTTTATTGATTAGTTCAGTCCATTGACATTTATGGTGATTAAATTATTGGTGTATAAGAATTTCCGGGGATGAGAAACCAAGATGGCGGCATAGGTAAACACCTGAAATTGCTACCTCGCACAACCACTTCAAAACTACAACTAAAAAACAAAACAGACATCATCCAGAACCACAGGAAAGCTGGCTGAGTGGAAATTCTACAACTAGAAGGAAAGAGAAAAGCACACTGAGACTCAGAGGAGGTGCAGAAGTAAAGTGCAGAGGTACGGAGGCGCACGCAGAAAGGGCTGGCAACTGAGGACATGATTGTCTTTTTCAATCGGGAGGAAGTCTCAAGCTCCCGACTGCTCTGAACTCCAGTTCCGGGTGAGTCTCTGGGGACCCAGACTCATACGGGGAGAAACTGGACTGTCTGGGAGTGGGCAGAACTTGAGGGTGGCTTTCTCTCAGAGGTGCTTGCAGCGATTACCACGGGACACTAAGACCTGGGACCTCTTAGGGCAGGACTGAGGATCAGCCATAGCTGTTTGCTCCGCCCTGTTGATTCCCTGAGACCATGCCCCACCCAAGCTGTGTGCAGAGGCTTTTGCATATGAATGACCTGGCCCTTTGCAATCTACAATTACCTAACAAACTGCAGCTGGGTCATAGAGACACAGAAATTCCAAAAGAAGGCCCAAGGTCCCATAGCAGCTTGCATTGCTTCACAGCTGGGCCTCATCTGGGCACATCCAAACTCCAAACAAGGCAGAGGAATCTGCAGATCTCTCTGTATCTCCTGCTGTGTAGCCTCAGGAAGAGGCTAAATTAGCACCTCCTTAGAGATCCAAGAGCCAGTGTACCCAGTGGTCAGAGTGGGACCATCCATATTACAACTCCTCAGATCCATAAGGGACACACTCAGGGGGCAGACTCAGTGAGCACCAAAGCCCCACTGAAGCAAGTCTTGCCCCATAAGGGTGTCTCCAGCACAGAAGTTCTCCCACTGTAGACACAGCTGATTCTCACAGCCAATTGGCCTGGAGGTCAATTCCTCCCAGTGATACCAACAACAATCAAGGCTTAACTACAACAAGACTGTGCACAAAGCCCACAAAGGGGTGCACCAAGAGTGTCCACCTCAGGTAATTGGGAAGGCTGAGCCACTGGGCCCTATAGGACACCTAGCACACAAACCACTCTATCAACACAGGGAAGCAACCAAAATGCAGAGACAAAGAAATAGGTCACAAATGGCAGAAATGAAGGAAAGCAAACTTCTGGATATAGAGTTCAAAACCACACTTTTAAGGCTTTTCAAGAATTTTCTAGAAATCACCGATAAATTTAGTGAGACCCTCGATGTTGTGATAAAGAACCAACTAGAAATTAAGCATACGCTGACTGAAATAAAGAATATTATACAGACTTTCCAACAGCAGACTAGAGGATCGCAAGAATCAAGTCAAAGATTTGAAATATGAAGAAGCAAAAAACACCCAACCGGAAAAGCAAAAAGAAAAAAGAATCCAAAAATATGAAGATAGTGTAAGGAGCCTCTGGGACAACTTCAAGCGTACCAACATCTGAATTATAGGGGTGCCAGAAGAAGAGAGAGAGAGCAAGATATTGAAAATCTATATGAAGAAATAATGACAGAAAACTTCCCCTACCTGGTGAAACAAATAGACTTACAAGTCTAGGAAGCGCAGAGAACCCCAAACAAAAGGAATCCAAAGAGGACCACACCAAGACACATCATAATTAAAATGCCAAGGGCAAAAGTCAAAGAGAGAATCTTAAAAACAGCAAGAGAAAAACAGTTAGTTACCTACAAGGGAGTACCCATACGACTGTCAGCTGATTTCTCAACAGAAACGATGAAGGCCAGAAGGGAGTGGCAAGAATTATTCAAAGTGATGAATAGCAAGAACCTACAACCTAGATTACTTTACCCAGCAAAGCTATCATTCAGAATTGAAGGTCAGATAAAGAGCTTCACAGATAAGAAAAAGCTAAAGGAGTTCATCACCACCATACCAGTATTATATGAAATGCTGAAAGGTATTCTTTAAGAAGTGGAGGAAGAAGAAAAAGGTAATCATAAAAACTATGAACAACAAATATGCATCTATCAACAAGTGAATCTAAAAATCAAGTGAATAACAAATCTGATTAACAGAGTAAACTGGTGAATATAATAGAATCAGGGGCATAGAAAGGGAGTGGACTGACAATTCTCGGGGGGAAAGGGGTGTTGTGGATGTGGGAAAAGACTGGACAAAAATCATACACCTATGGATGAGGACAGTGTGAGGGGGTAAGGGCCAAGGGTGGGGTGGGAACAGTGGAGGGGAGCTATGGGGGAAAAAGAGGAACAAATGTAATGATCTGAACAATAAAGATTTATTTTAAAAAATTTCCTATTGCTATTTTTATTTTTTAAAAAAATCTTCACTGTGGAGGAGATTAAATATGTCTGCAGAGTAGGAGGATGCTTCATGGACATGCTCCCAGGAACAAGCTGAAATTACAACTGAAATATGGAAAGGCTTCCTGTGTAATCAATGCAAAACTTACAGGAGAGTACCTTGATACCCAAGGACCGAAGGTGGAGATAACATACAGACTGGTAGGAGGCGTGAAGGCATGAAAGGGCTTTCCAGGCACCCACAGACAGCAACGGAAGTCCCGGAGAGATATCTCAGCTGTGGGGGTGGGGCGGGGGTTCCACTGAAAACTCTGGAATCTAATCCCGAAGCTGGGATCCCCAGCAGAGAGCACCAAACTGAGGAGACTACCCACATAGCATCTAGCTATGAAAAGCAGAGGGTTGCTGTCTATCAGGGAGTGGCAGCTGAAAGTTCAGGCACCCTCTTGAAGGGCCAATGCACAAAAATTCCCTGTGGAGCCACCCACTTTGTGCTCTGGCAGAGGGAGGGTGAAGTGGACTGGAGCTATGAGAATAGAACCCAGGACTGGGGCTCGAGGGATAGAGCTCAGAAGGCAGACACCCCAAGGTTCCTGGGCTGAGTCATTCCCTCACGCAGTGGAGGACATCTTTCCCACATAGACATCTGCCTTGCCTGGGGGAAAAACAGTCAACACACCGAATTGGACAGTGGTTCTCAACCTTGGCTGCACATTAGAATCACCAGGGAATCTTTTTAAAATCCTGGTTTCTGAGCCTCATCCTCCAGAATTTCTGTTTCTTTGTTATGGGTTGGGGCCACAACATTAGTCACAAAGAAACAGAATTTCTGGAAGATGAGGCCCAGAAATCAGGATTTCAAAAAGATTCCCAGGTGATTCTAATGTGCAGCCAAGGTTGAGAACCACTGGTATTAGAAAACACCTTGCCCTGAAGCCACTTAAGAGATTAAAAGTAGCAATTAGCCTACAGGCAGAAGCAATTGCCCAACCTGTTGAAAAAACTCTCCCTACACCTGAGGACAATTGACTGGGGCCAATTAAAGTTAGAATCCTATTACTCTGTAGACCAGTGGTTCTCAACCTTCCTAATGTTGTGATTCTTTAATACAGTTCCTCATGTTGTGGTGACCCCCAATTTCATTGTTACAAATTGAACATAATTAAAGCATAGTGATTAATCACAAAACAATATGTAATTATATATGTGTTTTCCAATGGTCTTAGGCGACCCTTGTGAAAAGGTCGTTTGACCCCCAAAGGGGTCTCGACCCACAGGTTGAGAACCGCTGCTGTAGACAGAGGTGGTCTCTGGAGGCTTTGGGTCTTTGCTTGACCCAATTAATCAGAAACAGCCTTTAATACTGTCCTGCACTTGAGATTGAGAGGGGTAGAGGATATCCCTAAAACATAGCCACAAACCCAACAGACAACCAAAATGAAACAAAGAAAGAACCCCCAAATGAAAGAACTAGCAAATTCTCTAGAAGAAGAGATAAATGAAGCAGAGATAAGAAATTTATCTGAAACAGAATTCAGAGTAATGATGTTAAAAATGTTCAACAGTATAAAAAAAGATATAGTAACTATGAAAAAAAACAGTCTGAGATAAAGAATGACATAACACAAATAAAGAACACATTGGAAGAAATACATAGCAGATTATGGGAAGTTGAGGATTGAATCAGTGAATTAGAAGACAGAGTTGAAGATATCACTCAATTAGAGAACCAAAAAGAAAAAGCAATAAAAAAAACAGGAGGACAGCCTAAGGGAGCTGTGGGACAATGTGAAATATAACAATATTAGAATAGTAGGTGTGCCAGAAGAGGCAGAAATGGAGAAAGGAATAGAGAAGGTGTTTGAAGAAATAATGGTAGAAAACTTACCTAACCTGGTAAAGGAAAGTCACACAAGTTCAGGAGGCAGAGAGGACCACAAACAAGAAGAACCCATACAGAGTCATGCCCAGACACATCATAATTAAAATGCCAAAAATTAAAGACAAAGAGAGAATCTTAAAGGCAGCAAGAGAAAATAAAACTGTTACCTACCAAGGAGCTCTCATAAGGCTGACACCTGATTTCTCATCAGAAACTTTACAGGCCAGAGGGGAATGGCATGAAGTACTCAAGGTAATGGAAAGCAAGGATCTGAGACCAAGATTACTATATCCAGGAAGGCTATCATTCAAAATAGACGGTCAAATTAAGAGCTTCCCAGACAAAAAAAAGGCTAAAGGAGTTCATCACCACCAAGCCAGCATTACAAGAAATGCTAAAGGGATTGCTGTAAGGGATTGCTGAGAAGAAGAAACAGAGAGAGAAACCTAGCCATACAGAATTAGAATGGTTATAAATAAGTACCTCTCAATAATAACCCTAAATGTAAATGGATTAAATGCTCCAATCAAAAGGTGTAGGGTGGCTGAATGGATACAAAAACATGACCCAACTCTATGCTGCTACAGGAGACTGACCTCAAAACAAAAGACACACACAGGATGAAAATGAAGAGATGAAAAAATTTTTCCATGCAAATGGAAAAGAAAAAACAAAAAGCTGGAGTAGCAATACTCATATTCGACAAAATAGAGTTTAAAAGCATCATGCTAAGCAAAATAAGCAAGTTGGAGAAAGATAAATATCATATGATCTCACTCATTTGTGGAATATAATGAACAACACAAACTGATGAACAAAAATAGAGCCAGAGGGAAAAAATATTCTAGAGTATAATAGAAGTAATCCTGTTATTTGCAGATTTTTAATATTTCCTACATCTTTTGTGATATCAAACTAGCACAGTTTTGGTAATATTATTATACTTAAAATCCTTTTATTCTTGAAATATTAATGTTTATTGCATGTATTATTATTATACGTAAGATCATTTTTCTTGAATAATTGGTATTTATTGCATGTAACATTATAGTATTTAAAATAGTTTTTCTTGAGATATTAATGTTTATTGCATGTAACATTATATTTAAGATAGTTTTTCTTGAAATATTAAGGTTTATTGCATGTAACATCATTACATTTAAATTTGTTTTTCTTGAAATAAAAAAAAAAACCTGAAAAAAACTTCACTGAGGATTTTCCCCCCATTGATTTTTAGAGAAAGTGGAGGGTGAGAGGGATGGAGAGAGAGAGAAACATGGATGTGAGAGAGACACATTGATTGATTGGCTCCTGCACACAGCTGGTCTGAGGCAGGAGATCAAACCTGCAACCCAGGTACCTGTCCTTGACTGGGAATTGAACTTTGGGATAGATTCCCAAATCTATCAGGATTTTTATCTTTTCTTTTCTGGCAGCTCTGTGTTTCCATTGTTTCTTTTTCCTTGTTTAGTATATCTGTCATTTTAGTTTGGTGGTAGTTTATGATTTTTCTTCTGGTTCCTCTTTTTTATGTATGTGTCTCAGTTCTAGTGTGTGTGTGTGTGTGTGTGTGTGTGTGTGTGTGTGTGTGTGTGTGTGTGTGTGTTTACCCTTAGGTTTATGTAAAAAGATGTTTCATATATATATAGTAGTCCTTTTTCTTCTGATTGCCATTTTATTCACTTGTGCAAATTCAGACGTTTACCCCTCCCTTTTTGTGTTTTTGTTGTCACAAATGATCTTTTTTTATGCTAGGTTCATTTCCAAATTGTAGTAAGTATTGTCTTCTATTCTTTTTTAATATGTTTTAGTAAATTGATCTCAGAGAGAGGAAGGGAGAGGGAGAAAGGGATAGAAACATCAATGATGAGAGAGAATCATTGATTAGCTGTCTCTTGCATGCCCCCACTGGGGATTAAGCCTGAAACCAGAGGATTTGGCCTGACCAGGATTTGAACTGTGACCTCCTGGTTCATGGGTTGATGCTCAAACACTGAGCCACCCTGGCCAGGCTATTGTCTTCCATTACAAAAAAATTTTTTTTACTTCCTTTAACTTTTATGTGATATTTAAGTGTATAGTACCCTATTCTGAACTAGGGCTACAATTTCCTCCTTCTGTCTGTGAGTCATCTTACTCATAGTTTTGTATCTTTGTTTCAGGTAGAATAACACCCTTTAGTATTTCCTGTTATGCAGGTCTTGTCATGACAAATTCCCTCAGTTTTTGTATGTCTGGAAAACTATTTCTCCTTCCTATCTAAAGGATAACTGTGCTGGATATATTGGTTTTGACTGATGATTTCCCTCTTTCAATAGTTTGAATATTGGGTTCCTTTCTCTCCTAGCTTGTAAAGTTTCTGCTGAAAAATTTGGGATTTTTTTTATAGATTACCATATTGTTTTCCCTGGCTACCTTGATAATTTTTTTTGTCATTAATTTTTTGTCATTAATTGTTGACTGTTTTAATATAATGTTCCTTGGAGAAAGTCTCTTTGGATTGAAATAATTAGATGTTCTGTTTGCTTCTTGGTTGAGAGGATTCAATTCTTTCCATAGGTTTTTGAAACTTCTTATTGATTATTTGTTTGAATAAGCTGTCTGTTCCCTTGCCCCTCTCTTTTCCTTCTGGTATGCCTATTATTCTTATACTAGAGGCCAGGTGCACAAAATTCATGCATGTGTGTGTGGGGGGTCCCCTCAGCCCAGCCTGCACCCTCTCCAATCCAGGACCCCTTGGGAGATGTCTGACTTCCAGTTAAGACCCGATCCTGGGGATCAGGTCTAAACCAGCAGTCGGACATCCCTTTCACAATCCTGGACCACTGGCTCCTAATCGCTCACCTGCCTGCCTGGTCGCCCCTAACTGCCCCCCCCTGCTGGCCTGGTCGCCTCTCACGCCCCCCTCCCCCCACTGGCCTGGTCGCCCCATGCAGCCTACTGTTCAGTCAGTTGGTCGGCCCTCACTAACCTCCCTGCTGGCCTGGTTGCCCCACGCAGCCTGCTTGTTCAGTTGTTTGGTCATCCCCCACTAACACCCCTGCCAGCCTGGTTGTAGGCAGCCATCTTGTGAGGGCAGGAGGGTTAATTTGCGTATCACCTCTTTATTATATAGGATTGCTCTTTCCAATGGAGTCAGATAGTTCTTGAGGAGGTGTTTTTTTTTAAACTTTCAAATCCCTCTCTTCTGCCATCTGCATCGTATTCAGGTTTCTATCTTTGATATCACTCATTCTTTTCTTCATCTGGTCAGCTCTATTCCCTAGACACTTTAGTTCATTCTTCATCTCTTTCATTGAGTTCTTTAGTTGCAGAATTTCTGTTTGGCTTTTTTAAAAAACAATTTTAACCTCTTTCATAAAATACTCTTATTGTTCATTGATTTTATTTCTAAACTTACTTAACTGCCTTTATGAGTTTTCTTGTATCTTGCTGAGTTTTTTCAGAACTGCACTATTGAGTCCTCTGTCATTTAAATCACATATGTCCATGTCTTTAAGTTTATTTTATGGAGATTTTTCATTTTCTATCTGAGGTATTTTGTTACCTTGGTTATTCATGATACTCGATGAATTATTTCTCTGCCTGGACCATTGTGGGAATGGAAAATCTGCTTTTTACAAGCGTTTAGCTTTCAGTATTTGGCAGGTTGCTAAGGAGAGGTCTTTCTTTTATTGTCCAGTAGGTGGCAGTGAAGAGTCAGTTTTTATTTTCTTTTACTTGCACTGCTGAGGATTTGGTGTGGTCTCAGCATAGAAAACGCCCTGTATTCTCTGGGAATGTTGGCATCCTCTCCTTGACAAGGTATCCTTGGACTCGGCACCACTCCTGTGGGGGGATGTGGTGGGCGATAGGGTTCCAGGCCCAGGAAATCCCAGCACTGCCTCTTGCAACTAGATGCTGCCAGCAGTGCTATCCTGTTGAGGTGTCCTAGGTGCCTCCCCTGGGTTCCACTGCAATGGGTCGGAGGTCCTGTGCTGGGAGAGGCGGGCTCATGGTTTTATTCTCCTCCCAGGCAGATCTCAGCGGTCACACCTCTGTATTTCCACCCCTTGCCACTGGGATTAGTCACAGTGTGTACCTGTTACTCAGGAAACACTCTGCTTCCCCAGTCTCAGGGCTGCAAAGGGTGCTCTGTAACCTCACACTGACTGCCCCAGCTTCTGTTTGGGCCCACTGTGAGCTCCAGAGGGTGAGGGGAGAAGGCTAGGCACCTGTGATTTGTTTTCTGCCTGGTAATGGCAGCTGCCAGACCACAGCTGTCCAATCACCGTGCTCCATCTCTGTCCCTGTCCCTGGGTTCAGCCACAGTATGTGCTGACCACTTAGGCAGGAATGTTGCTTATATCCATCTGCTCCTCAGGCCTGCAGAGTGTGTTCGCTGTAACATGATTTCTCACTGCTCCCGAGTCCCACAATGAGCTCCTGGCTTCACCTGTGGCCCCTGTCTCTGCCCTTCTCCATTTCCTCCTCCCCAGCTTGCTCTGACTTGCCCACCTTCAGATGATTCAATATGTGGATCAGAGGTGTTTGTGTGTTCAGCAGGGAATCCTCTGTTGAATTATAAGCTGCCCAACTTGTAACTTCAAGGGGAGAGACCGAGAGGACCTCTCAGGCTGCCATGCAGCTTGTATCATTTCCTAACCAGGGAAACAAGGCCCTGCCAAAATGGGCAAACCCCGAATCATGGAAAGCCTCCTTGCTTTTTTTCTAGAACAGGTAAGGACACAATTAAATAATCTAAAAGGCATTGCTCATCAGTGCAATCTAGTCATTCGTAAGTCCCAGGAGAAAGATAACCCGCTACATTCAGGGATAGATCCTGCCAGGGCACAATTGTTCATTCAGGCCAGGGGCTGGTGAGGTTTTTTTCTAGCCTGAAGTAAAATGTTACTCTAAATTCCAGAGGTTAACCCCTTAGCAACGGCCTGGGAGATACGGATGGTGGTATTATCTTTCCGGACCAGAGACAGAGTGAAGGAAAAAAAGAAAAGAAGGGATTTGTGGATAAAAAAAAAAAATGGGGCTCTATAATAAATATGAAAAGTCCAGTGACCAAAAGTAACCTCACAGGGTGATCTGACTATAAATTCCCAACTGGGTGTAGTCACACCCCAGGCATATAACTTTCTAGAAAAAGGTTTATCTTTGCCTGAAGCAAGACCTGCCCATTGTTTCGGTGCACCTTGGTTAGTACACCTTTGAAATGCCTGTTTTTCAGAGTCCTTAAAAGTGTAACCACTCACAGAGAGAGCACATAATCTTTTTTTTTTAAGAAGGCTGTATTTAAAGTACATTTTGATTGATTTTTCAGAGAGGAAAAGAGAGGGAGAAAGGGAGAGAGAGAGAGAGAGAGAGAGAGAGAGAGAGAGAGACATCAATAATGAGAATCATTGATCAGCTGCCTCCTGCATGCCCCCTACTGGAGATTGAGCTCACAACCTCGCATGTGCCCTTGACTGGAATCAAGCCCAGGACCCTTCTGTTCGCAGGTCTGAGCAAACCGGCTAGGGTGAGAACACATAATCTTGTGAACTATCCTGTAATCCAACCCCACCTTCATGTAATCTTGCTTACATCCCCTCCTTAATTCCAAGTGGGTAAAAGAAACTGCCCGAGTCTTTGGGGCTGAACTGAGATAGCAACTGCCTGCTAGCTTCTGCACGTCTGGTCTTTTTTCTATAATATAACGCAGTCAATGGTCTCAGATGACCAGCTCATATTCTTCCAGGGTATGGCAGGGGATCCAGTGGCTTGTGCGACACTCACATGTGGACGGACCTCGGGAAAGAGAACGGGAAGAAGATTTTTGCACTCAGATGGAGGTCCTACCTGCTCTGGTATATAATTAACGGACTGCGCTAGATGTTGAGCAGGTCCAATACCTGGAT
>NW_005875352.1:0-12417 GCF_000147115.1 Myotis lucifugus | reverse complement strand
TTCACACCCACCCAGGAGTCCCAGCTGCCCTTCATGATGGCCAGCCCTTTAAATTTTGGATTGGCCTGGCGAGCCCCCATGCTTGCATAACTCTTGAAATATGTCTCTTAATTTGAAATTCTTCCTGGTTTTGTTTCTCTGGTGGAACCCTGATCGATGCACAGGCTCAACATCACAAATCCTGTAGCTCTCAGTACAGACTTATTTTAAGCAACGAGAACAAGTGGATTATCTTTTCTTATCCTTCATCAATAGCTTAAAACTATGCTTCAGTTTATTTTATTTCATATCTGGATTATGATTTTTTTACATATTTGTTTTTTTCTGAAGTCTCTAATTGACTCTCTTTTCTCTGACGGAGGAAAGAAATATGTACTTTCTTTCCCATGTTGTTATAATCATGCAGGCACTTAATCATTCCATTGCTTGATTAATTTCCATTTTCCTTTGAAGAGATTCTTCTTAAAGTTTGTGTGTGTTTCTGTTCAATTTTGGCCTTTTGCACAGCTGCGATCCTGAAATTTCTTTTCTTTAGCTTTCTCCCTGTCTTGTTATTTATTTACATCGTCTTCTTTCTTGGCTTGTACGCACATTGTTCTGGGTAAATCTTCAGCCTCCTCAGAAAGGGATTATAGGGGGTGAGTGTTAAGTTCTTGCAAACCAGGAAATCTTTTTTCCCTCCATCTCCACTTGTCTGTTAGTATAATTGATCATAGGATTTAGGTTCAAAATAATTTTCCCCCAGAAATTGGCTGTCTGGCCTTGAGTTTTGCTCATAAGAAGTCTGTTGACTGGCTAATTTTGTTTTTGTTTTTGTTTTTTAATTAATCTTGGAAGTCTTGAGGATTATCTCTTTCCCTGTGGTTTTCTGGATTTTCTATGATGTGTGTTGGTGTGGATCTTTCTGGAACTTGCACAATGCGTGACACTATGGATCTTTATTTATGCTAATCTGCATTAGGAAGGCATTTTAAAATCCCCAAACACATCTCTTTTCAGCCTCCGAAATGCCTTTGCTTCTATTTATTGTTGTTTTATGCTCTCTCTGTTCCCTCTGTGTTGCCCTCCCCTTCTGGACTCCATGTGGAAGATGTGCCTCTTGAATCCTCTTTAGCCACTGTGGTCCTCCTTTCACTCAGATTTTCTGATTCCCTGCTCTGGAAGATACTTTAAAGGTTTCTTCCAGCCCTTTATTAAATTTTTAATTTTAGCCATCATATGTTTACTTTTCAAGAGCTTTCATATATTTAAAATTACTACATTTTTATGACATACCTTCCTTGTTCTATGATTACAATATCTTCCAAAATCACTATAAAGTTACTAATTGGAGCTTCTTTTTTCTTAAGGTGTTTTTTTTTTAAGTTTTTTTCTGTCTGTCTCCAATTGTTCTATTTATGCATCGTGGTCTATCTTTCTTTGTGCTACTGTTTTTATCATAAGTTTAGTAAATGAGGGGCTGGGTTGATTTTTGCATAGAGATGTTTATTTCTGATGTTTATATTGGTCAATTTCCCACTGGGTCTGAGTCATCCAATTGGAAGGCAGACTAGGGATCTGTAGTGAGAAAGGCTTGTAGGTGGGCAGGTTGCTTTAGGATGAGCAGGTGAGAAGGTCTTGGTGGGGCCTTACTGCCAATATTTGGGATGTCTCAACTCTGGTGGACTGTCATTCACTTTCCCTGCCTCTGCTGCTTGTAAATTAACCAGATAGCATATTGAAATGTGTATGATTTTGTTAGTTGACACTTTTGCTTTTACAAGACAGTCATATCTGGAAATAGTGATAATTTTGCCCCCACTGTTTTATTCTCTGGTCTAGTTGCATTGGTTGGTAATTCCAACATCCTGTGAAATGCTGTTGGTGCTGGGAATGTGCTCTTTTGTTCCTGACTTTGATGAGCATTATTCTAGTGTTTCCCTAGCAAGTCAGGTGCACCTTTGATTTATGCCAAACATATTTTATTACATCATTTTCTTAAGGCTTTGTTTTTAATATTTTGTCAAGAATTAATGTTAACTTTTAAAATTACTTTTGGTTTCTCCTGGTGTGTGTGTGTGTGTGTGTGTGTGTGTGTGTGTGTGTGTGTGTTTTAACCATCCAAGAGCAATGGAGGAAAATCTGTCTGCGTCTCTTCTAGCTCCTGTGGTTTGTTAGCAATCTCGGGTACTTGATGGTTTGGTTTGCAGATGCATCACCCTCATCTCTGCCTTTATCTCCACCTGACATTCTCCCCATGTGTGTATCTGTTTGTGTCCAAATTTCCCCTTTTTATGTGGACACCAGTCATATGAAATTAGGAGCCACACTAATGACCGCATTTAACATCTGCAAAGCCCCGATTTTCAAATAACGCATTCACAGGCACTGGCCTTAGGACTTAAACCTCTTTCAAGGGAGCAAAATTCAACTCATAGCACCATCTTTATACTCATAAAAAAAAACAAACCAAACACTCATAATGATATACCATCCATTTGACACTTTGCTAATTTATTTTGCTAAGATTTTATTGAAGAATTTCTCCATTAATACTCATAAGTAAGGTTGCTCTTTGTGCTATTTTTATCTTATCTTGGAACAAAAATTTGTTTATGATATTGGTATCAGAGTTACTGTGATTCTGTATATACGTTAAAGTATACATATTAAAATTTTTCTCTTTAAGTCCTAATATCTAGATAATAATAAATAGTATTGGAATTAAATGTTCCCTTGAAGGTTAGAATGATGTCTATGAAAACGTCTGAGGCTTTGGGGTGTTTGTTGTTGTTCTCAGTTTCTTCCAATTTCATCAATATATTCAGAATTTCTATCTCTTCCAGAATTAGTTTTGGCCATTTATATTTTTCTGGGTAATTATTTATTTAATCCAGTTTTTTTCTAATTTATTTAAATAAAAGTAAAATGCTTTGCAATGCTTTTATTTAAAGTATTCTCTCTATATGAGATTATTCCACCTTATTCATTGCTAATCAGTTGCTTTTTCATTGCCTAAGCTAATCTATACATATCTGTGGACTAATGGGAAGCTTTTCGTGGGTATAGACAGGATGCTGGATCTTCAGGAATAAGCTTACTTACGTCCACTAAGTGCTACCAGTTTGCTTTGAAGGTTTGCTACACTCATACCAGCGGAACATGAAGGTTCCTATTTGTTCACATCCTCACTAATACTTACCATTATCTGAGAGTCTAGATTTTATCAATCTGATGGATGTAAAGTAGTATCTCCACAAACTAATTTTTCATCAACAACCTCATCCTCTTATCTTTCCAGGTCCTTTTCTCTAGAACTCAACTTAAAAACCCCCTTTCACGGAGACTGTCAGTCAATCACCTACCGCATTTATTTTCATTATCCCTTACCCTCTTGATTCCCACTGTCACCCTAACCCAGTTTAGATTCATGGTTTATCATAATGGTCACTCTAGTTCTTTACTCCTCTTTTACTTCATCAAACTGTCTTGGGTAATTCATAGCCCTAATTAAATTCAAATTTCTGCCCATTTAATTCCTGCATCCATGGAGTTGAATGTGGTTGGAATAAGGCACACAGGCATGTGGATTAGTCTTGTTTTAGATGAATGATCACTACCCCTCAATGGGCCCTCATTACTGACCAGTCTGTGTATCATATTTTCCCAGTCCACCCACTCTCCCCATCCCCTTAGATGACTATTTCAAACATCTTCCTCTCTTCTCAAGCCTCTTACACCTTCTTCCTCATCCTACTGTTGGCTGGTGGTCTTGTTTCCTTTTCACTCAGAAAAGAGCGCACTGAGAACTTTCACACGTCCCCACCAATGTGATCTCTATACACCTATGGACTCCTATGCCCAGAACTTGCTTCTTTTCTCCAGTTATTATGGATGAGCTATTTATTCGCCAGCTAAGGCCAACTCTTCACTTGTGAAAATCCTGTTGATGCAAATGTCACCATGTATTTAGAGTCTGACTACTTCTCACCATCCTGGTCCTAAGCCACCATAATGGTTTATTTCAAAGCCCTCTTCTTAGTTCACGGCTCCTTCCGATCACCCAGATTATCCGCCGGATACAGCAGCGATGTGGTGCAGTTAAAACGGAATTACAGCACAGCATGTCTCTACAAAAAGCATCCAGAACTTGCCATGTCATACTAAAAGTCAAGTCTAAGGCAAAATGAATAAAAATAGAACTTGAAATGATTCAAGATGGCAACTGTTTCCATGTCCTCAATATTTTAAAACCACTGCTTCATTGAAGCCTGGCTGTCAATTCTGGTGAGATGGTCTAGGCCAGCGGTCGGCAAATTCATTAGTCAACAGAGCCAAATATCAACAGTACGATTGAAATTTCTTTTGAGAGCCAAATTTTTAAAACTTAAACTATATAGGTAGGTACATTGTTATTAACTTAATTAGGGTACTGCTAAGGCTTAGGAAGAGCCACACTCAAGGGGCCAAAGAGCCACACGTGGCTCACGAGCCGCAGTTTGCTGTCCTTGGTGGAGGTTTGGGGCCAGACCTGCCCATGACCTCTGAAGTCCAAGGTCAGCCATTGCAGCACCATATGCAGAGCCTCCAGCCTGAGTTCTGGCAGCCCTGCAGACAGACCCTGGGTGTGCACAGCTCCCAGGGACAAACCACTGCCCCTTCCCAGACACACTGCTTGTCCGGGATGACATTTCAACTCCCCTTTAGGATTCACCTTCTAATACATGTGCTGCCGAAGCCAGCACGAGTATTCACTTCCTATATCATAACTTTTCTCTTCGAGAAAGTGATTTTTCCCCTAAAACTCTTTACAGCCCACATGAGTTCAGCTGGGTAACTCATTTTCGGGGGCCTGATTCTCACCACAAATATCATTTCAGCAAAGCTTTACTAAAGTGAGGGAGCCACTTACTCCAGTTAAAATCTGATCCATTTAAGTTGAGAGGTCTAGCACTTCCTTTCTTTCTTGTACCATATTATTTGAATTTAACCAAAGCTTACATTTGGCCTTTTTAAAATGTTATTTTATTTGGCAGTGCTGACTGTTATGGACTAAATGTTTAAGTTTCCACAACATTCATATATTGAAGCCTTCAATGGTATTATGAGGTGGGCTTTTGGGGTGATTAAGTTTACAGAGGTCATAAAGGTGGGACCCTCATGAGGGGATGATGGGATTAGTGCCCTTACTAGAGGACAGTTCCCCCCCACCCCCACCCGCGCCACAGGTGCTGAGGAAAGGCCACATAACACACTGTGAGAAGGCAGCCATCTGCAAGCCAGAAAGAGAGCCCTCCCCAGAACCCAGCCACACTGCCACCCTGATCTTAGACTTCCAGCCTCTAGAATTGTGAGAAATTTCTGTAGTTTTTACCTAAAAAGTCTATGCTATTTATCATAGCAGCTCAAGCAAACTAAGAGACATGTTCCGTGTGCTCAATATTTTAAAACCACTGCTTGATTGAAGCCTGGTTGTCAGTTCCAGTGAGATGGTCTGGGCCTAGGCTATGGTGGAGGTTTGGCACCAGGCCTGCCACCAAAACCTCTAAATATCCAGTCACACAGCTTCCCTTCTTAGGCATGCACTGATTTTTTTTAAAAACCAAAATGTGAAGATTTATTTTTATGCCTATTACATTTCATTTTCTCATTCAATCTTCTTATTGCTATGAGTCTTACATTTTTTTGCTATAACACTTTTTTATTGTTTCTGAGTTAAGTCCTGTACATTAGAAAGCGGAGGGAGGCCTGGGCTCTGAGTAATCTTATAGCCTGAAAGAAGTACAGTCTTGGATTGGGCATAAAAACAATGGCCTGCCTCGCAGCTCAAACGCGGGGTTGATGAAATGCAGATTAGAGAATAAGGAAGGAGCCAAGTTCACTGAATAATGGGTATACCTCCCAGTCTCTGGTTCTGCATATACTTCACACCCTGAAATCCAGCACAAAGTATTCAATCCACGTGCTGCCTGAGGAGCTGGCTTGCTAGCTTGACTCTGCACTCTAACTGTAGTGGACGAGCGTATAGAATATGAGCCAGGCTGAAGGAAGGGTAAGAAAAGGGACCTACCTAGTCTACCCAGAATTTCTCTCTCTTCCAGAATTAGTTTTGGCCATTTATATAGGCACAGCCTTGCTGTGCGATTTTCTAAAAGGTAAACAGCATCTCTGAACATGGATTCTTTTGATCTACAAAGTGCAGGCCTTTGCTCTGAAATGCCTTCCGACCCTCAGGTTTTAGATTTCTGGTGTATAGGTGTAAATAGAGATGAGGTAGGGGTGTCCTTGGTGTCCAACAGTTTGCCCCAAAGGGAGCTGGGCAAAGGCAAATGGAGGAGGCCGCTCCCCACATCCTCTCCTCCAGAATTAAACATGAATTGAGAGGAAGGAGCCAGGGATTTGACCTTTGAGCAGCCCCTCCTGCTCTCCACCCAGAGCCACCTGAGTCAGTTCCTGCCACTGCCAACTCGTCCCAGTGGGTCCCCCAGAATTTCTGAGGGATGTAAAAGAGACCTGCACACATCCCAGCCCCTTTCTGCTGACTCTGGGATTACACAGCAAGCTGCAGCCATTATTTTTATTGCTGACGCCACTTCCTATCGGAACAATTTGGTGCTAATAAGCCCCTATAATAGTAAGCAATGGTTTGGCTGAATAATTGTCACTAAATACCATTCAAGGCTTTGTTGCTTCTTGGGCATATTGCTAATTACTCTGCATCTGAAATAACACCCAGAGGCCCCCGGAATGCTAGTAAATAGGGTTTTTTCTCTCCCGAAGCCCGAGGCTGGGAGTGATTAGGAATGCCAAGGCTCTAATCCAGTAAACAATGGCCGCCTCAGTCTCAATTCGACAAAATCACAGCCTTTTGCAAACTGTGCTGGTGCTCAGACACATCAAGGCGTCCATCTCAGGCCAGCACTGGCTGAGGAGAGAGGTGTGTGTGTGGGGGGAGGGGGGGTGTCTCCTCAGGGCTGCCCAGGGGGGTTTCAGGGGGAACAAGGGGGCAGTGTGCAGGGAGAGGCAAGGTGGAATGGCAAGGACTGGCTGGTGCACCTCGGACTGTATGGAGGCAAAAGGCCCAGCAGGAAAAACAAAAGAGGAAGCACTGAGGGCGGGTGGAAACGGGGGGTTAGAATGTCCATGTCAAGCTCCTCCTCACAGAGCCGTCTATACAGACTTTGTTTAACCAGATCAAGGCAGCAAACGGTTTTGTCCTCCACCTCCCAGTACAGTCCCGCTCCAGACCCTCAGTTTCTCTGTGTGCCTGGGAGGATGACACTCTCCCACCCCCCTCCGCACCAGGACGCTTCCATTGGCCACAGGCCATGCAGAGAGAGACTGGGGTATGTGACCTGCTGGCACGGATCACACAGAGCACAGGGTTCGGAATTATCACGTGTTGCTGCGGGCATAGGACAGCTCCGGAAAACCCATGAGAAAGGAGTTCAAGGTGGTTCCTTCTCAGGAGAAAAAATCAGGACTTGGAGACAGGGATAGAAGGCAGGCATACTATTCATTGCCTATTATTTCCTACAATTTAAAACTCTAAAGCACTATATGCATGGTGAAAATAATATTTAAAAATATTATAGCATGTGCATAAGCCTGGCTTGGTTCCATGGCTGAAATAGTCAGGAGACATGGGTAGGTGGAAGTATCCATGGGGCATTGGTACTTTTCCTTTTTTTTTGGAAAAATTTATACTCCTTTCATCCACCCAACCAACATTCTTCAATCAACAGGTTTTTACTAAACACCTACTCTTTGCATCAAGTTCTAGGCCTCAAGGCTATAAATGATTCTTATAAGAAAGGCTTCTTGCCCTAACCTGTTTGGCTCAATGGATAGAGCGTTGGCCTGTGGACTGAAGGGTCCCAGGTTCAATTCCAGTCAAGGGCCTGTACCTTGGTTGCAGGCACATCCCCAGTGAGGGGTGTGCAGGAGGCAGCTGATCGATGTTTCTCTGTCATCGATGTTTCTAACTCTCTATCCTTCTCCCTTCCTCTCTGTAAAAAATCAATAAATATATATATATATATATATACATATATATATATACACATATATATACATTTAAGGAAGGCTTCTATTCTCAAGGAATGAAAAGCTTCATAGAGGGAAGACAGAAAAGTTCATAAATCATTATAATGCAATCTGATAAAGCCACCCATTCAGGTATGCACAAGGAATCCTGGGAGCCCAGGGAAATGGGAGCTGAGGGTGGCTTCCTAGAGGAGGGGGTGACTTAGAGGGCATCAGATAGAACTTTGCACCATCAGGCCCTTAAAAGGCTCCTACAGTTAGAAGATACCTTACCCAATTCCAAAATGTAAGTGCTTAAAGGGAAACTGGTAAAGATTTAGGAAAATGGCCTACCCTCCTCTTCTCTCTTATTTGCTGTTGGGATGGAAGGAGAGCTGCTTCTTTAAGTCTAAAATCAGATCTAGACTCTAACTCTGGTGATTGGAAAGAAAAGATTGCTTGGATAAGGCGGAAAAGGCTAGAAAATCAGGGGAGAGACCGCAGATTGGCTACAAGAAGAGCCACCTGGAGATACTACGGTCCGAGGCTTCCTTGCCTCCTGGGCAGCAAACACCCACTAGGTAACTAGGAGGAGCTGGGGCATCCGGAGGAAGGAGGGTGTGTATGTGTGAAGGGGGTAAGGGCGGGGCAGGAGGGGAGCATCCAGGACAAACATCAGATGAGGAAATGCTGGGGTCCAGCCCCAGCGGGTCCAGGGGTTCCCAAAGGTGTGGACGGAGTCGGCGAGGAAGGAAAGACACGGAGGCAGTGTTCAGGTGATCGTCATAGCGAGGTTCCTCTTAGCCAGGTACCTCTCTTTATTGTCATCTAACATCTGTTTATATACTACTTGGTCCCAATCCTATCCATACTATACAAAAGGCCAGGGGGCTTCCCAACTCCATTCAAAGGTTACTCTATTGTTCCACTAAGCTACAAGGAAGTAACTGAAGGAGGTCACTCCAAGCAAAGATCAAAGCGACCAACCACCCCTCTGACACTCAGTTCAAGGGTTTACTGATAAAAATCCTCACCTGGGGAAACAACCTTTCTTCTCCTAGCCAGGTTCCTTCCCCTATTGTCCTCTTACATCTGCATTTATCCTATTTGATCTGAATCCCATCCATTCCATTCCAAAGGCTAGGGCATTTCTCATCTCCATTTCAAGGTTACTTGAAACATCCCTGCAGAGACTGCCTCAAGCAGCCAGGGTGGATCGGCTTCCAGCAAGGAAATGGACACGTGTCAGGCAGGACCCGGCACACCCTCCATTTAAAAGGGAGTTAGCGCCCAGCTTCCCTGATGAACATGGGCTCCACCATAGGAAGCAGGGATAAAGCGAGGCCTCCCAGATGGGAGCAGCAAAGACACCTTATCACTCAGGTGACTTCCTGATTCTTATAAGAACATGAGAATGAGGTTTACTTGCACAAAATGCAGACCTATATCCACGTGTCTGTGCATTTTGATTAAATGAGGACCTGAGATTGGGTTCATTTTGCTTTTGTAGTAAAGGGCCTTTCTGCGAGAGAAGTGGCCGAGCTTAAACCTCCCTCAGACCCTGCCCTTTGAGCTTCAAAACGAGTGAAACCTCTATAGCATCGGATGGCGTAGGGGAGATATGGCTACGTTACTCTGCCCTTGTCATGTGGAAGCAGCCAGGACAGCACAGGGCCCCTGAGCGCACAGCCAGGTGTGGCAACGGAGCGGCTGATGACCAGATGGTATGATCGGTTGATTCGGAGAATCTGAAAAGCAGAGAAGCTGGACTCAGGTGGCCTAATGCCTGATCATCTCCTGACCCATTCACGTGGGCACTGTGGGCAAACAAGGAAACAGTTATGCACATAGTAGGCACTTAGCGTGTGCCTGTTGAATAAACAAATGCAGTGATCAGACCTTGAAGGGTTTAATTATGGGACCTAACTGGCCTGGAGAAGTACCGAGAGGGCAGATCACAGGAAAAGAGGGTTTTCCTTTTTGCTGTGCGGAGCCTCCATGGCCTGGCCCCTCTGCAGGACAGACGCTATTGCCAGACCGTCAGCCGTGAGAATGAGGACTCTCTTGGTTTCAACGGCAGCACTGACCACAGGGGATGCAGGAGAATTTCTGGAAGGAGCACAAACAATGCCTAGAAAAACAACCTCTAGAAAAAACTGGGCCTTTCCATAGGAAGGCCTGGGAGGGAAGCTCTGGAAGGGCCTATTCCTGCTACTTGGAGCAGAAACAAGGGTCTCATTGGAGTGGGGTGGGCGTCTTTCTCATTTAAACATTGAATGAATTATGAAGAATGACACACGGGTGATACTGTGCTTGGAAACTCCTCCCAGTCACCTCGTCCATAGAGGCTTCACATTGATGTCCTCTTCGTCCAAGCCCACCCCAACTTCCCTTCCACCAAACTGACTCATGTCTTGGAAATCTGAGCACGTGTCAGCTGAACCCCCTCTCTTGGCATTTACTCTGCTCTGTGTCACTTCTTTCTCCACCACTTAATGAACGCTGTTCTCCCCAAGGGCACCGCTGTCTCCTTGTGGGTAAATCCACCTGAGCCTCCACAGTCTTCACTCTCGCCAGCATTGGCAGCACTTTCCTTCTTGAAATACCGTCTTGCCTTGGCTTCTCCAGCTCCTTCCTGTGTCCGGGTCAGCACCCACCTCTCTGGCAAGCCTCATCTTCTCAGTTTCTCTTCTGTCTTACATGTCAGTGTCCTTAAAGGTTCTTCATTTTTTGTGTGTTCTCTGAACATTTTACTTCTCAATTTACATATTTTTTCCCTTGACTGGTCTCAAACACTCCTATTACTTTAATTACCATCTGTATGCTGACAGCTTTCAAATCTGTCTCCAGCCCAGCTTTCTCTTCCCAGCCACGGACTTATAGATCCAAGTTTCTGCCCCGTGAGCCAAGCTTGCACCCAGCATTGGTGAGGCCACAGGATCTGCATCACGGGGCATGTCAATGTGTATCATTTTGAAGGTTAATTTGGCCTACTACCAAATCTAAAACTAAGCATAGTACTTGAACCTAACCTTTCACTTTTAAGTATCTATTCTGTGAAAGATGGCACTTACGAGAGACAAATAAAATAGTCCAGCATATAGGAGCAGAAAGTACAGAGGTGATTTCCAGGGGGCAGGGGTGACGGCGAGGGGTTGTTCAATGGGTAGGAAGCTACAGCTATGCAGGAGGAATGACTTCTGGAGCCCCGCTGTACAATGCTGTGCCTGGTTAACAATGTGGTACTGCCCACTGAAACTTTTATGAAGAAGGCAGATCTGTCAAGTGTTCTCACCACACACACATACACAAAAACAAAACAAAAGGGCAAGGACCTCTTGGCAGTCATGGAAATATTTATTACCATGATTGTGGTGATGGTATCATGAATGCATGAGTATGTCCAAATTAACCAAATTGTACACATTAATTATGTAAAGTATTTTTTGTATATCAATTATACCCTAATAAAGTTGTAAAAATAGAACTGGAAAGAATGTGCAAAAAGTGTGCCAAGATAGGCATACATACAGGATTTTTTTTTGGCATAATTTTCTACAAAAGTGGAAATTGGGAAATAGTCTAACTAACTAGAAAAAGTGGGTAGCTAAGTAAATTGTCATACATGTCCACTATGCCCATTCACTCCTGGTTTTGGAATACACCAGCGGCACTCCACCCCCAAGCACAGGTAACTAAAGTAAGAGGCAGCGAACATTTTTCTGTGAGTGGCCAGGTAATAGATATTTTAGGCGGTGCAGGACATACAGTCTCTCACAATTACTCTCCTCTTTCTTTGTAGTGGAATGGCAACCATACACAAAATATAATAAAGCTTTATTTACAAAAACAGGAGGTGGACTGGACTTAATTTGTAGGCAGGAGTTTTCTGACCCCTGACTCAAGGGCTATTTTTTTAAGCCCCCATAACATGCAGGGCAGTGAATGCTACCAGGGTCAACCATTATCCAGTGGTAAGAAGGAGTTAGAGGGTAAATAGTACAGACTCCTAGCCCTTCGGAAGGAGAACGCACTTGAGATTCCTATTGGATGTAGTCTGAGTTGTTTCTAGAAGCAACTTGCTCAATAACATGACCTCTTTTGGCTTCTTTCCCTTCCCTGCTTCCTTTCTCACTCCCGCCCTAATGAAAAACTTGAACTTAAATTTTTATCTCCAGATCTGTTTCTGGAGAAAACCCAGCTGAAGATGGCTGATAAAAGAAGTGAAACTAGGAATCAGACGCTTCGGAGGGATTTCTGAAGTTGGGTCCCGCATCAACCTATGACACCAAGGATCCTGTGTCTATTTCTTTTTAAAAAATATGTTTTCTTGATTTTTTGAGAGATAAAAAAGGGAGAGGGAGAGAGATAGAAACACTGCATGAAAGGATGAGAGAGAAACATCTGTCATCT